>NC_043705.1:56205135-56366064 GCF_006229205.1 Suricata suricatta | reverse complement strand
TGTGGCGGCGGCGCGGAGCGTGAGAGGCGAGGAGCGCGGGTGGGGGCGCTGGAGCAGCGGCTCTCCCGCGGCTTCGAGCCCCGCTCCCCTGCACCCGACGCGGGATTAGCCGCCCGTCTCGGCGCGGGCGGGCGCCCGTCGACCCTTCAGCTCAGTCCAACGCCGCCGCTCGGCCCGCCCTGGCGCTGGGAGCGGGTGCCAGGGGCAGCGTGGGGCTTGGCTCTCTGATTCATTCATTCGCCGCCGCCGGCAGCCTCAGACCTGCGGTGCTCCGAAGAGAGGAGGGAAGACGGGCAGTCGCGAATGAAGGGCCGGGCGCCCGCAGGGCTCCATTGTGCTCGGCGGCGCGGGGCGGGAAGGGGCTGAGGGAGGTGGGATCGGGCCCCCTCCCCCTGCTCCCCGGCGTGCGCTGCGCCCCCAGCCTGCTGCCAGCCTGGAAATGGCTCCGTTTATTCTCCTCGGGAGAATGAATCGTTCCTGCCCAGTCTTCTCTTCCTCTTCCCCACCTCCTCTCTGCTCCGAGTCTTAGGAGGGGAAACATTTAAAAGACAGATTCCAATGTGGAGTGCCGTGCACATCGCGAGCTGTTGGGTTTGCACGTCGAGGAGATTTTTCTATATAGCTTTTTCTAACGTGAGCGCAGGGAAGCAGTGGCATGACTGCTTTTAGGATTTTTATTTTCTCGTAGGGATCTCTGTAAAGTGCACGTCGCATTGGGTTACACGCTCCACCCCCAAGGGAACTGGTGTGGTGGAGAAATTTGAACCCGCAGCCTTAGTAGCACCAAAAGGCCGAGTTACCTGGCTCTCGCAGAGTGTCTAGGAGAACATGAGCGAAATGACCACCGAACTCATTTTTTATAGGACTCGTTGAAGCTGGATTCTGCGTTTTCCGACAGACACGTAGACTCATTTTGTGGAATAGAGTTGACCGCTGTCTCCTCCGCGCAGCATTTTAACTCTTATAAGCAAATGCCACCTCTGCTTGAACGTTTTGGTATTGACGAGAGAGAAATCCTTTTACCTAAGGGAACTAATTGAATTGTCAAGCACCACTGAAATACCTCCAGAAAAGGATCTCGGGGGGTGGAAAAGCAACTGCGAAATAGCAGACGGAGAAATTCCTGTGGAAGTTATTCTGTAGCAGAAGAGCAGAAACTTCGGAGCAAGTTCCCATTGGGCAAAATGGGGTAAGGATTTTTGTGCCTGACATAGCTTTGAATCTGTTTATGTGTGTGTGTTGTTGAGCGATGGTGGTGATTGTGTTTTATGTTTTCAGACAAACTTGTCACCTTGCTAAGCTGGTCCTACATTAAAAATATGGGTCTATTAACCTCTTAATAAGGTATTTTCATAGAGTGACACCAGAGGTCATAATTAAGGAACATACACACGCATTTGCAACCAGAATGGAGTTCTGTTGGTAATATTTGAGAAGACCACCTTCTGCACTTCAACTGGTCAGGCTGCTGCCTCCGTTTGTAATCATCCTGTCTTGGGTTTTGTCGTCGGGGTCTTTGAGAGAGAAGTACTGTGTTGTCTCCGTACTTTGAGAATAATCAGTTGCACAAAGGAACGATTGTAAAGTAATGAGTGGTTGGACTTTAGTCCTTGAAAATGATCCAGTCTAAATTATTGCCTCCACTGTGCCCTCTGTTTTGCCCTTGAATATCCAAAGCTAACATGTAGAATTGATTTATTAGGGCATTACAATGAAAATCTGAAAGTCTTACCGATGTGGTCTCCACGGTACCAGGAAAAACCTTTTTGTTGAAAGAACTTGTTCGCCTTTTCTGTTCTTTGCTCTAAAGCTCAGGTCTTCAATTTGTGTTAACGGTGTCAGATCCACACACCTTTAGTGTTTTCCAATCTTTTATTAACTTTTCACACAGTTACTTGCTAACATGCTAGTGACTCTTTGTAATGTAAGCCAGAAATGTATTAATGGAGTAATGAGGTGGTCATTTCATTGACAGATTGTCCATGCTTTTTGTCAAAGGGGAACTTCGAGAATTTTCTCTCTCTCTTTGTGGGTTGAGCAAACACAGCTAAGGTGTAGTTAAGGGACAGGGATTGAAAGAATAGACCCAAATATATTGTGACAGTTTAGGGGTATGTACACCTAAACTTTATTTTTTGAAACTCTCTGAGGAAAGGTCTTAGTACTACTTTTTTTATTGGAGTTAGAATTTTAAGTTTATTAACTTGAACAAGTTTCGAAATGTAGAACATAATGTTGTAGGAGTTCTTTCTTCATCAGGAATTAATGAGAGTGATAATTGTTTTTAAAAGTTGAATGACAAGTGATGAGATTATATATAACTTGCATGATTTGAGGTAGAGCTAAGCAATTAAAATACCTTATTCTATTTTAGTACTGCCATTCGTAACTTTGTAATCTGAGGCAAATTACTTAACCTCTGCAGACTCTGTAAAATGAAGGACTTAAATGATAAGTTTTAACGTTTTTTTCCAGTCTGTAAAAATGAATTATTTTCATTTTCTCTTTCTCTGTATTTTAATTACTAGTTGGTTTCTGGAAGTAGATCTTTCAGTTGGAGACATTATTCTCTCTAAGCAGTTCTTCAATATCGGCTGAAAGATAATGGCATTTAAAACTGGATTGCACCAATTTTAATAAGAGAAAATACTGAAAAATACTACTTAAAACATTAGAAATCTGGCTTCCTTGAAAATCTGCAGCTCTTCTGTTTAAAACATGTCAGCAAAAAAAAAAAATCAAGTGGCAATTTTTTCATGTTGAAGGCTGCATTCTCTAGACTGTATAGAGTGGTAGCATCATGGAAGAAAATAGCTTTTCCACAATCTTTAAGTGCGTGAAGGCACGTCATTTTACCAAGAGAAGTTTGGGATGAACTTGCTATCAAATGGGCTGATATTTAAACTATGAAAATAAGCACCCTACATGACACACGTTTTTGATAATTCAGTGTATTACATTTGCTTATAGAGAGGAAAAGGAGTGTTTCTGGCATTAGTTTTCTGAGAATCTATGTAGGGCTATGATTCTTTCCCACAGATAGTGATCTCTTCCATCTGAGTTGTCAAGAGAGGATGGACAGGAGAAGAGCATAGAAAAGGCATTTGTGGACGTTTCCACGCTTGTATATACTTGTACAGACTTATGTACCTATTTAAACCAAAAGGAAATGGTGTTTTAAATGGCTCTTAAAGTTTTCCCCAGGCAATCCTAAATTAACCTTACTTTGACAAGTATATAAAATTTAATACTTTGGTGAAGAGTTTCACATCTTATGAGTATATTTTTGAATGTTAGTTTATAATAAGAATTTTTCTTTGCCTCAGTTTTGGCTATAATTGCAAGGCTAAGGGCAAAGTTTACACAAAAGGAATTATTTTTAGTTTTAAAGAAAATGGGTGATTAGTTTAGGCAGCAAATAAAGTTGGCTCCTATAATAGTAGTTTGAGAACCACTAAGGAAATGGAAAAGAACAGCTGAAACTGACAGTTGCCAGAGTCTGTCAAAGTATCTTGGATGCTGCCCGAACTGTTTTAATTACAGTGATATCAGTTGAAGAATTGGTTAAATAAGTGCATCAGACCCCCTAAAAATTAGAGCATTCACGTATGTAAGATAAAGTCTGGAAAAAAGCTTCAAAGCTCCAGCAAGGAGAGCCTGTTAGCCGTCCTCCCAGTAGTATCTCCTAATGAGAGCAGTGAGTCAGTAGCTATTTCAGAATCATTAGAGGAGGCAGTAGAAATCAAGGAACTTCATGCCACCTTTTGTTTTGCGTAGCTCATATTGACAACTTAGTGCCATCGTCAAGGGAATAGAGAACCTCCCCGCCACCCCATTAAAAGTTATTTATAAAATAGATTTCTCCATGTCTGGTAGTGCTCTTTGATTTATCTCCCCTGCTCTGGGAACCTTCGGAAACCCTCTTTGCCTTTCCCCAGATAACTTGCCTGAAGCATGAAAGTGGGTGCTGCTGATTGCAGCCCGAACCAAGTCCTTTCTTGGCTGGGAGAGGAAGCTGACCCTTCTTTCTCCCTCGGGCTACGGGGTGCTGCTCTCTCTGGGTGCTGAGGCAAAAATGTGGAAATCTTGATCCAGTAGCGCCAAACGAACAGGCTTGGTTGGAAACGCAATCGCTCAGTCATTACTAACAACTGAGAAGTGAGATGCACGCCCTCAATTCTTTATTGGATCATCTTACTAATTGTGAACCCCTAGCACATGGCATGTTCTGCAGCCCGGTGCTGGTGATACAGAAACTAATAAAATGTGCTCCTTCCCTCAGAGTTTATAGTTTAGAAGTTGGGAAGACAGTCAAGCCTGACATTAGAAAGTACAGTGAAATGTCTAAGGGGCTCTGATGTAGGGCATCATAGGGATACAAACATGGGTGCGTGGAAGCAGTAGCTGCTGAGGGAAGGATCCAGAAGCTTTTGTGGAGGTGGTAACAGGTACGAATTAAATAATGAAGGAGGAGGACAGGTGTGCCTTAGAGACAAGGTGTGCCTTTTTAGGGCAGAGGAAACGGTGTGATTGACGGCACTGAGACCAGGAACTGCAAAAAATTGGACTTCGCAAACTCGGCTCTAAGGAGTGTGGTAAGATAGGCGTAGGGTCTTATGCAGGGGCCAGGTTAGAAGGCCTTGTAGACCAAACAAAAGCTGGTATATTTCGAGCTTTTTTGGGGCAATGACCCATTATAGTAAGATACACATTTTTACCTCACAACATAGTGCACCCATATTTTAAATGATAAAATGTCACAAAATAATGCATTGTGTGACGCACTGCCGTATTTTCAAGAAAGAATGACATTTGAGATCCAGTAAGTTGATTTAACGACCCAGTGACAACAACTGGCAATTCGAAAAGCACTGTTCTTGGCTGTGGGAATCACTAAAGGGTTAAAGCAGCGTAGTTACGTGAAGGGTCAGGGAAGTAGGACAAAACAATAGTTTTAAAAATCATTGAAATTTTTGTTTTGTATGTTAGGTCCTATAGAAACACTAAGCCGGAGCAATGAACCCTAGCTAGGTAGGGGAAATGGATGACTGAACAGGGCCTAGAAAATTCCAGGGTCAGGAAAGAGGGGAGATGATGATGAGTTGTGTGTAGTTGTCTCAATGGGACTTTTTCAGGATTAGGGCATTTCATGTGTAGGGGTAAAAATGTAGGAAATGGCCTGATAAGTTCCTCATTGAGCTGCTCACTCAGATTTGCTATGAAATCCTGAGTGTGGGAGTTGAAACAGGACTTTCTAGCTTGCATACAAACTGCATGGACGGTAAGAGTGAGAACATGTTCCCCCAAGCAAGTAATTAGAATATTTCCATTGCCAGTAATACTTGCTTTATAAGCCGGAAAGTTATTTCACTGTGATTGACATAGAAATATAATTCTAACTCTATCGGCATGTATTAGGATATCAACCATAAGAGTAGAAGAGTTTGCATATCTTGGGAATAGGTGCCCCCCCAGCTATTAAAATATAATTGACTAAGGCTTACAACCTTAATGATTCAACACATACACACTGTGAAATGATTACCATAGTAAGTTTAATTAACATCCTTCATCTTACATACTTACAGATTTTTGATGAGAACTTTCATCACAATAGGTTTATTTTTTTACTATATCAATGGAATAATTTTGCCCCCCTCATTAAAATTTGAAAGAACTCATTTTTTTGTTTTTAGGGATTTTTCAAGGTAACATCTACATAAGGCCAGATGACCCTGGTTCTTCACAAATGTCCTTTTCCCTCAATCTATAACCTATTCCATTTAGTGAAGACTTTTAACTGGTTCCTTTTTGTTCTGATTTCTTTTTATACTTGTAACTTCATTCCTTTTTCTCTTGTCCAAGGGGCATAGCAGGTATAATCATGTGGACCCCCAGGCCTTTCCCCTGGCTGCAGTGCATTTACCCATTTGAAAGTGCTGGAAAAAATTTAAGGCCATTCTTCCTTCCATCTCCCTAAACTGCTCCTGCAGTTCCCTTCCTACTTCCCAGCTTCAGTTTACTTCAATGTCAGGTTGGCAACGCTCTTCTGAGTGCCCACCCTCCCCAGCCCCACCCCCACCCCACCCCCCCAAAAAATTGGAGGAGAAGAACTTTGCTTTTCTGGATTTGGTGGTCATGGGGTGGGTAGGCCATCCACTCTCAACTGAAAGGTTGCATGATCTCTATATGGGATAACACAATGTGTTGGCATTATTTAGATTTACAAGTAAGATATTTTATAATGTCTTTTTAAAAAATTAGGGCCTACTCTACAGTTTTAAAAATGATAAAAACTGGGGCACCTGGGTGGCTCAGTCGGTTAAGCCTCTGACTTCGGCTCAGGTCAGATCTCATGTTCGTGGGTTCGAGCCCCCCGTCAGGCTCTGTGCTTACAGCTAGCTCAGAGCCTGGAGCCTGCTTCTGGTTCTGTGTCTCCTTCTCTCTCTGCCCCTCCCCCTCTCATGCTTTGTCTCTCTCTGTATCAAAAATAAATAAAACATTAAAAAAATTAAAAATGATAAAAACTGAAAAAACATTTTTTAAATTTACATTTCATTTATTTTTGAGAGACAGAGACAGAGCATGAACAGGGGAGGGGCAGAGAGAGAAAGACACAATTCAAAGCAGGCTCCAGGTTCTGAGCTAGCAATCAGCACAGAGCCCGACGCGGGGCTCCAACCCACCAACTGTGAGATCATGACCTGAGCTGAAGTTGGATGCTCAGTTGACTGAACCACCCAGGCACCCCGAAAATAAAAATTTTTTGAATGGTTATGTATTCAGCATGGAACAAATTGAGAAGAGAATCAAGATTATGGTACTTGAGTATTTAGACAAAGCAGTTAGTAGGAATGTATAAACTAGTCAGGGTTGGTTACTTTAATCTGTGTCAATTTTAGGGATGAGCAAATAATAGAGGTGGGATTATTTGGGAGACCGAATGGATGTAATAGACGATGTTCTTGGCTCTGACCCGAGGTTTTTATAAGAACTAAAGTAGTGATTATGAGGGGTGCCTGGATGGCTCAGTCAGTTAAGGATTTGATTTCCCCTCAGGTCATAATCTCACAGTTGGTGAGTTCTAGCCCTGAGTTGGGCTCTGTGCTGACAGCTCAGAGCCTGGAGCCTGCTTTGAATTCTGAGTCTCCCTCTCTCTCTCTGCCCCACCCCCACAGGTGTGCTTTCTCTCTCAAAAATAAACATTTAAAAATAAAAATAATAAAGTAGTGATTGAGTAGCATGTTAAGATGTGATTATGTAATTCTTAAAAATCAGATGCATTATGTCATTTTGATTCGTTACATTATGTAAACATTAATCCTTTTAAAAACATCCTTATTAATCCTATTCACTTGTAATTTTACTTTCTTTATTTTGATTTTCCTGTCTCTAGAACAGAATTTTACTAAATTTTCATAACAAACTTACACGTCTGTCATGAGCAAACAAGTACACACACACAAACATCTTTTTCAAAATATAAACACATAAAGAATATTTAGGGGAGCTCTTAACTTTGGTTTAGCATAGTAGCATATTAATTTAATAATTTTGAAATGAAGTCACAACATATATCAGACTAATGTGACTTTTCTTTTTTGGGACTAGAGGATTCTGAAAGTTGGTTTAGGCTAATTATCTGCAAAATTATTCATGGAAATTAAAGGATTGACTAGAGAAACTGTCTTTATAAATAGTTTGTAAACTCAGTTTTGTTTTAAGTGATCAAATGTCTCAGTGAAAAGATGGTTAAATCTCAAAAGGTCTCATCTCCTTACTGCCATGTGATTTTCATTTTTTTCAGACCTCTGGTATTTAGATGAAATGCTTACTTACTGGATTGATTTGTTACTTAGCATTAACCCAACTCACTGGACAAAAGAGTAAGGGAAATGAGTTCCAAATATTTAATTTTTCCTGATAGAAATTTTAAGTGACTTACTATAAGACTTTTTTGAAAGTTTGTTTGTGTATGTATATATTTTTAATGTTTATTTTGAGAGAGAGAGAGAGAGAGGGAAGGGATGTGGGTGAGGAAGAGGCAGAGAGACTCCTAGGCAGACTCCACTCTGAGTGCATGAGCCTGACAAAAGGGCTCAATCCCGTGACTGTGAGATCATGCCCGGATCCGAAATCAAGAGTCGGATGTTCAACCGACTGAGCCACCCTGGTGGCCCTGTATGTAAGAGATTTTAAATAGGTTTATATCTCATTTAGTAAAGATTGTCTTTAGTTTAAGGAAAGGGGCAGTTAATTGTGTTGCATATTTTAATGGCTTATGATCTGTGGCTTATAAGGGACCCTGTTTTATAAGATTTATTGGGTTCTTGGAATAAGTGAGATTTTCCTAGAGATCAAAAGGACTTCTGTGTTGAGTATTGAAACGTTGAGTGCTTTTGAGGCATTGTAAGGTTTCAGACTCCTTAAGTATCTTCATTTCAAAAGAATCTGCATGTATGTAATAAGCAGTGTTTATATAGATTTTAGCCATCTACAAAGAACTGAGATAAAATTTACAAGTCTTACTGAATGGGAATTGTAAGAATAGCTAAAACCTTTTTAAAAACTGATCACTCAGGTCTTCAACCTGTAAATAAAAGCATATAGTTCAAATAAAAATTTTTATAACACACCTCCATGTTCCATAAAATTAGGACATCCATTACCTCTCTCTGTTAAAAGAAACATTTATCAATGAACTTCTACTCTTAATTGTAGCTTGCTTCTCCTTTTCCCATCCATCATAAATCGTACCCCTCAGGTGATTTCTCTGTTCCTAATATCTGAGTAAAAGAGATGAAATTAGTGTGAATCAATGCTGGTTGTATTAAGCAACATTTTTGAGAGGAGAAATTGAAATTATGGGTATGTGTGTATATGTTGTCTTTCTTATGTTTTGTCTTTTCCATCCACTTATATCAGTTGGTCCCTGAATAACTTGGGTTTGAGCTGTGTGAGTCCACTTAAACACAGTTTTTTGGTATAAATACAGTGCAGTATAAAAAATACATGTTACTTAGAATTTGGTATAAATACATGTATTTTCTCTTAAGATTTTCTTGTTTTTTAAATTCATTTGTTTATCTTGAGAGAGTGTGTGAGCTGGGGGTGGGGGGTGAGGATCAGAGGGACAGAATGAGAATCCCAAGCAGGCTTCACACTGTCAATGTGGGAGCCCGAAGTGGGGCTCAGACTCATGCACTGTGAGATCATGATCTGAGCCGAAATCTAGAGTTAGATGCTTAACCAACTGAACCACCCGGAAGTTACAAGTGAATTTTCCATGGTGCAGGGAATCGACGCTTCTAACCCATATTGTCAAGGGTCAACTAACTTTTTCATTTATTTCCTCATCTTGTTTTAAAAAATTTTTAAAAACCTCACTTCACTGGTAGGTATAGTTTAGAATTAATTTTAGAGGGACATCTTTTTAGTGACCTTGCAAAGGAAACAAACAAAAACAAATATTCTTTCTCATGAGATTCCCTCTTCAGTAATAGATTGTGAACCCAATATGACTTTTGTATAGCTAAAAGACTTTTAAATAAGTAGAACTAATATTTGAGTTAATTAAGAACTAAATTTCATTTACATAAACTGTCTTGTCTTTTTTAAGGTAGGCTCCTGGAAGGAAGGCAAAAAGTTACTCTTTTCTTTCTTGTATAAGAAAATAAAATTATTTATTAAATACAGAAAGTTAGCAATCTAGTCAAATGTTTTCCTTCATAATAAAATTTACCTTTATACTTCTGCTAGCTTTTAAAAAATCCCCTAAATCTCTTTAACAGCTACGATTCGCTTTAAAAAACAAAAGATTTGCTTTATAGGTATTTCCTTTTACTGTTCTTCCATAAAACATGAAACATTTTTATGTTATCTCTGACAGGGTTTGTCACTAGTTCCTCGCAGAAAGCAGTTGTCAGAATTGAGGACTTTCTATAAAATTACCAAATAAGAGTTAGAAATTAACTGAGCGGCCACAGGACCACAGATACCAAAGCAGCTTTCATTACTTTCTTTTTGAGTCATGTTTATCATGTCTGTTGGCACATCGGGACCTGTCAGAGTCCAGAGGGCTGTGTAAAAGAGTCCATGACTCCCCCCCTCCCCCCACACACCCCACAGAAGGGAGGAAATTTGTTCTCCTGTATGTTTGTTTCTGATTTGAGACAGAGCGCACACACCCTCAGGGGAGGGACAGAGAGACAATCTTAGCAGGATCCACACCTGGGCTCCATTTCCCGATCCATGAGATCGTGACTTGAGCTGAAATCAGGAGTCAGACATTTAACTAACTGAGCTACCCAGGTGCCCCCTGCCCCGTGTTTAATAGGAGAGACTTACTAGAAATGTGCTGAGAGCCACAGCTCTGGCACATACCTCTGTGAGTGTTCCATACTGTGTTGGTATAGTATACATGTGCAGTAAAAGTTGAAAGGATCTGGGGAATTAGAACCCAGTTTTCATACACAGAAAATCCTGATTCCTAACGGTGATTAGGTATACAGTTGGATGTACCAGTTGTTTTCCTGATTATTTTCCTAGGTAAATTGTTGGGTTTTTTCACTTGTACATTTAACCACCCCTCAATCTTACTTTATTGTCTTTGTTTCATTTAAGCATTTTTAAATAAGAAATTTAAGAGAGCTATTCTGAATAAGGGGTTTTTTTTGGTGAGTTGGAATTTTCTGCCCTAGTTATTTTCATTTTTCCCCATTAGGCTCTTAATAACAGTCTCTAAGAAATTATCTTCTCTAAGAAATTATCTTAAGTGGATTTGACTATAAAAGAACTCAAAGTGCTCATGTTAGAAAATTTCTGTCAGTCAGTCTTCACGGAAGGTAAGTCTGTACATTACTAAACATATAGGACACTTACTTTGAACCTCTCAAAATATTTGAGTGTGCTTAGCCTGCCCCTTTATCTTTATATGCTTCCCTTTTGCAAAACTGCCATTTTCTCTCCTACTCTGTTGTTAGGAATCTCTGTCACGTGGATTTTAACATTAAAATTCATGTGCTTTGCGTAATCACCCTGCCAGCTCCCAGGATGTTTACAGAACGAGGATTCTACCTACTCTTGTTTACTCAGTACTGCCAGGGATCTGTATACGTTCAGCTGAGTGGGAAGACTCCCAAGTCATCCTTAAACTCATCTTTCTGTTGATTTAAAAAAAACACTATTCTACATCTTGCAGTCTGCCTTTTTCCTTACTCAAATGATAATATATAGAATTTTAGTTGTCTGTTTCATTGTTGCTTTAATTAAATACTCTGTTAATGCTGAATTGATATTTATATTTGTGTAGGGAAAAGAAAAAGGCATTAGTGAGACTATAACTATTTGGTTTTATTTGGTGACATATTAGTATATTCTGAGTCATTAGTGTATAATTAGTAGTTAAACTATAGGCTATTCATATGGTAGGAAGCCAGCCTGAAGAATGTTTTCAAAGACGGTGCAGTGGTCAGTTAGGATTCAGGATGCAAAATTGTATATTCTCTGTGGCCTCATCTATATGAAATATAGTCTATCTATATATGCATAAAAATACTTGAAAAAAATTCCTTAAAGTGCTACCGTGTTGATTTCTGGGAGGTATAATTGTTAAATACTGTTTTTTGAGTTTTTCTGAATCTTTTAGCTTTTTCTGTGATGAATATGTTTTTATATTTTTTAAGTGTTCATTTATTTATTTAGAGAAAGAGAAAGAGTCCCAAGCAGGCTCTGCGCTCACAGCAGATGTGAGGCTCAGTCCCACAAAATGTGAAACCATGACCTGAGCCAAAATTAAGAGTTTGACACTTAGCCAACTGAGCTGCCCAGGCTATCTGAAAGAATTGAGTTTTTATAATTTCTCTTGGGTTTTTAGGGTGAGGGCTATTTAAAAAATGATGATATCTTCAATACAAATTATATCAGAATCAGTCACTATTCTTACATATAGATACTTACGTGTTTGACCCAGTTTTACCTTGCCCTTACTTCATTTTTCTTTAAAATAATTGATTAAAGAAGTAGTTACTCTAATGGTAGCAAAAATTGTTTCTTGTTCTTAAGTGTAAGGAGTTTTCAGGGGGTTAGTACTAATCTACACTTTTTATGGATACGGGGAGAAAGCTCAAAGGGAAAATGTGACTTACGGGAGGTTATGCCTCTTTGAAATGGCAGAGCATGTGCTAGATCCCCCAGCTCCTCGGGCTCTTACCGTTAATTCAGAGCATCCTAAATGAATGCTCACCTACATCGTGACTCATTTAGAGAGTGGTTTCTAACCCCTCCTAGTTAAAAGGAACATTCTAATTTAGTGGAAGCTTGGTATCTTAGTGATGAGTTCATTAAATGTATGGTGTTTTCCTTGTAGATGGTATGGAAAGAAACTGCATTCTAATTTTAGTGTAATTAAATCTCTGCTCCTGCATTAAATTTTGAATACATTGAAGTCTTTCTCAGAAATGATTTGAGGTTATTACATGTGCATGGTATAAAGTTTCCAAAGTTCATATTATATTGTGAATTCCATCAGTCAAGGCCCTGTTCACTGCCTTTGTAGTTACTGGGCGCATGAGTCTTTGAGAGACTTAAATAGGATCTACTTTTCTGAAGACTTCAGAAACAGAAATCTTGAGATGTTATCTTGAAACACCATTCCTAGGGCCTAATGCTGGACCAGGAGACCTGTAAATGGAAGAGTAACATATGGTCCGTGTTTGAATCATCATGAGATAGCTGTAAGATACTCAGTTGCCTAGAATTTGTATGGGAAGGTTGGACAATGTTGTATCCAGTTTTAAATTTCTCATTATAAATAATTTTTCATAGATCCCAAACTCGAATGCTATCATTGGCTAGGCAAAAAAAATGTGTGAACATATGAGGTAGAAGGCAGTAGGGATTGATGGAGACTGTGGGAAAGTGAATAGAACACATCTTGCCTAAAGTCATTCATATCCAGTTTGTTCTAAAAATTCTCTGGTGAGAGAAATACATCTGAAGCCTAATACATTAGTTATTTAGCCAACACTTAAAAATTTTTTTAAGCATTTGTTTATTTTTGAGAGACAGAGAGTGAGCAGAGGAGGGCAGAGAGAGAGGGAGACACAGAATCCAAAGACAGGCTCCAGTCTCTGAGCTGTCAGTACAGAGCCTGACGTGGGACTCGAACCTACAAACTGTGAGATCATGACCTGGGCCAAAGTCGGTTGCTTAACCGACTAAGACACCCGGGTGCCCCTAGCTGTTTTTAAGCTTTTGCCAGGTCTAGTGGCTAATCTAGGTTAGATATGGTAACTTTGGAAGTGCTTTACCTCTTGACCAAAGAAGGAAAACCAAAGCACACTAGGACAGTGGCAGAAATTAACAATAGATGAGTCGTCCTCAGTTTTGAACCTGTATCAGGATCACCTAGAGGGCTTGTTAGAAATGGAGATTGCTGGGCTTCACCCCAAATTTTTGACTCAGTGAACCTGGGAATGGGTTTCTCAAATTTGCTGTTCTAACAAATTCCCAGGTGATGCTGATGCTGCTGGTCCTAGGACCTTGCTTTGAGAGTCCTTGTATTTGATAAATGAAGCTGACATGTGAGAAACTGTGGCCATTCGGAAACTCAATGATTCTTGAAGCTTTTGTTTTTTTCTTTGCTCGCAATTTGTATAAATTATAATTCTGACTTGAGGGGAAATCCTTGATTGAGCCTCTCCTCTATTTTTTGTAAGCTAAAAGATCCAAGACAACTTGAAACTGCTGTCTCTTTAAACCTGATTACTTTCAGCAGTGCTGACCAATTATGCCCCTTTCTTATTCAGAGTTAATCCTGCTTTCTGGTATCAGTAAATATATTATTTCTAAAATTACTTGACCCTGCTTTGACTCCTCAAGTTTTATGCATTTGGAGAAAGTATGATTTCCTTTAAAGTTGTGTATTCTGCTTAGATATCCTTAAGATTGTTCACAAGCCATAGTTTTCAATTTCTATCAGTATGTGACAAATTACCACAATTTTAGTGGCTAAAAACAATCTACATTTACTCACAGTTTCTATGAGTCAGGAGTAATTGGACCTTCTCAGGGTGTCACAAGACAGCAGTCAAGGTGGCAGAGACTAGACACAGGGAGCTACATCATCTTCAAAGCTCCTGTGGTTGTTGAGTCAATCTACTTCCTTGCAGATATAGAACTCAGAATCAGCTGTGTATTTAAGGCCAGCAGGAGGAATCCCTTTCCAGTGCTTAAACTTCTTTTAAAGGACTCATGTAAATAAGGCAGGGTCCCCTAAGATAGCCTCCCTTTTGATTAACTGAAAGTCAACTGATGAGTGACCCTAATTACCTCTGTGATAATCCATCCTATTCAACCTTTTTACCACATTCAAGGGGAAAGTTTTATGCAGAAAGTGTCCACCAGGGGGCAGCAATCTTGGGACCATTTTAGTGTTCTAGCCACACGACATCATGTGTGCTTTGATGTTATCCAAAGGCTCACATACCACTATATCCATTACAAATGTTTAAAATTTTTTATTTTTATGCTTTTTAAATATCTTAAATGTTTATTTTTGAGAGAGAGAGCTGAGGAGAGGTAGAGATAGAGGGTAACAAAGAATCTGAAGCAGGCTCCAGGCGCTGACCTGTCAGCACACAGCCCAATGTGGGGCTTGAACCCATGAACCGTGAGATCATGACCTGAGCTGAAGTCAGACACCTAACCGACTGAGCCACCCGGGCACCCTGCTTCCAAGTTTTTTTTTAAACTAAAAAAATCTATAGCCTTCTGTACTCCTGATGGGCTAGGGACTAGGTAATCTTGAGGCACACTCTGCAGTTCTCATTCTAAATCATCTTCTCTCTCAATTCCTCTTTGTTTATTTGCATTGTATCTCCTGTTTCCTGGACACCATTTTCTTTCTTGGTTTATCCCTTTGCTTTACTGAATTTCTTTTTCCTTTAGGACCTGAAAATGGCCTAGTGGGAGAGGAATTTTGAGCCGTAGTGTATGTGAAAGTGTTTCCTCTGCCCCCTCCTTGTTCAATAGAGTCTATGTCTCTAGATATGGTATGAGGGCTTTTTTTGTTTGTATGTTTTATTTTTTATTTTTGTACCATTTTTCTTTTTCAAGTCTCTTTTGGGCCCTTTCAATCTGGTCAATTTCCCTAGATTTGGGAGATTTCCTTCTATTAAAAAATTTACTTAAACATTTTCTCTCTTTATGAATTGTCTATTCGTGGGATGGTGGACTTCCTTTTTTTCTACCATTTTTTCCCTTTTATTCTGCCTTCTGAGGATATTTCCTTGACTTTCATCTTCTCAAACTTTTTTTTAAACTTTATTTTTATTTGTTTTGAGAAAGAGAGCAAGCTCGAGAGGAGCAGAGAGAGAGGGAGAGAATCCAAGCAGCCGCCACACTGTCAGAGCTGGGCCTTGAACTCTTGAACTATGAGATCATGACCTGAGCTGAAATCAAGAGTTGGATCCTTTGGGTGCCCCCATCGTCTAAGACTTCTATTGGATTTTTTATTTCCATGTAAATTTTAATTTGCAAATCTTATTTCTCAGTATCTTGAGGAAATTTATAGTGTTTTGAAGTTTTGTTTTCTATTTCTGAAATGACCTTTTTTCTGTTCTTTTTTTGTTGTGTTTTGGTTAGTTCCTATCATGTTGGAAACTTTTCTAGAATATCTGGTGATCCTCAGTTATGTATTAGAGATACTACAAAGCTGAGTCAAAGCTCTTGGTGACTCTGTGAGTCATGTCATTAGTGGAGTTCATAATGGGCATTTAGGTGGTGGTCTTCTTCTTGGGTGGTCCCCAAGTGTCAGTAAATAGAGATCAGCTCTTTGAGATTGTTCACTTTATCTAGAGATTGATCCTCCACTATATATAACTTGTGGCATTCTGAGAACAAGGTAAGTATTTTCTTCTGTGTGTACTTAAGAGTCATATTTACCTCCTATAATCTGAACATAAGGCATATATAATATAATCTGAACATAAGGCAGAGTTTTTGAAGGGCTATGGTTTAGTTTTCAGGTTTTCTCTTAACACTCCTATTTTAGGCCTCATCTATGTCTTCTGCTCTTGAGCAAAGTGGTTGCTTGATCTTGGAGGGGGTGGGGACTCTTCCTGCTTTGTTATTTAAATTTTCAGTCAATCCCTAATTTTCAGCCCATGCCTTACACTGTTCTGCAGTCCCATTGCCTGTAAATTCTGGCCAGCAAGTTCACTTACTAGTTCCTTCTTTGTTGGCAATTTAGTTTCCTTGGCTTGGCTTGGCCAAGTACTATTCCTTCTTTTAAAATTACATCTTTCAAAACCATATTCGAATTGCTTATGTATGCACTGGTGTCACTTCTGTTCTTTGGTGTTACAGGTTTATACCTTCTTTTCCCTTCACTTACATTTTAGTGGGATTTCAGAAAAGGAAGATAAATGTATGCAATTAATTTACTGTGTTTGACCAGAATCACTGAGCCTTAGCATTTGAATTTATGGAAGTTGTTTTTCAGAATGTGTTGACACTGTTGGTGGTTAATTGATTAGAATTTGGTAAATGATAAAGTGTTGGCTTTCTAAAAATCCCTCGCTGTTACTAACACCTGAAAACTCAATGCTTGATGTAAGCACATCTCAAAAAGGGAAAAGTTAAAATTGATCATCAGTCTAAACCGCAGCAAAACAAAGCAGTTACTCTTGGAACTGTTTTAGGTAACTAAGGTGTTGTGGTTTGTCTCCTAACACTGTGCCTTTTGAGCACTTGTAACAAACATATATAGCACTTAATTTGTGTCATGAGTCATGCTAGGCACTGTCAGTACAAAGATGAGTAGACAGCCATGTAAACAGAAATTACATTAATGCTGTAATAGAGATGCATGTGGTCTCTGAGAGACAGAGAAGGAAGTTCCCATCTCTACCTGGGAAGGTCAAAGAAAGCTTCATATAGCAAGTTAGGTTTGATTTTGAGACTTGAAGAGATGAGTTGATGGGGAGTGTACTCAATGGGAAGTCAGAACATATGTGAGTGGTTGGGTATTAGGACATTTCAGGCAGAGGGGTGACATAGGTAGAGCCTCAGAGGCGATATATGCTAGTTAGAAAGTTAAGGTAGGTGCACCCAGGTGGCTCAGTCAGTGAAGCATCCAACTCTTGGTTTCAGCTCAGGTCACGATCTCACAGTTTCATGGGTTCCAGCTCTGGGCTGACAGTGCTGAGCTTGCTTAGGATTCTCTAGCTCCCTCTCTCTGCCCCTCAATGTCTTTGGTGTCTCAAAATAAACAAATAAACTAAAAAAAAAAAAAAGAAAAAAGAAAAAAAGAAAATTAAGGTAGTTTGGCATAATTCATATATAGTGAAAAAGTAGATTTGATTAAAAGTCCGTCCAGGGTTATAGGATGACTATGTGCCATGTTAGAGGATTATACTTTTTCTTTAGTCAACTCTGCATGTTTTTAAAGCACCCATATCAAAAAAAGATTTGAAGCCTCTTCCTTCATATATATATAATTTTGCTACATGTTCTACTGTATGTGTGTCTATACATTCTAAAACACATAGAAATAGAAATGAAAGAGGAGAAAACTTTCTGTACCCCACTTTAGATGCCATTGCTTTAAGTAATGGTGAACAAGGGAAAAATTTTAAGCCAATAGAGTTATTACTGTGCTTATGTTTTATATTAACTACTCATGTTGCAAGTTTTGGACACTGGGGGAAGGAAGTGTGTGTGAAAAATGAATGGGGGTCTTGTAGACCCTCAAGTTTAATTGTGTAATAGGTTAATTATAGTAGTTTAGTCAAGAATAATGGCTGGCATTAAGATAGAACAGGGGCTGAATTCAACAGATTGACCTGCCAGTATTTACAGGAATTAACAATGAACTATATAGATATAGAGGAATAAGGAGATTGGCTTTGTCAGCAATTAGTTGAGATAGGGAACCGGGAGAAATTTGCAGTGAGTTGAAATGACAAATTAGGTAAGAGTTGACATAGTTATGGTCATCTACATGGGAATGTCTTCTAGTTGGATATCCAGGGCTGGAGCTCAGGAAAAAGGACTGGGCTGGGGATAGAGTTTGGGAAGTCAGTAGAATATGTAAGTATTGGTTGAAAGTATGAATGTGGATGAGCTCATTCAGGATATTTATAGTAAAGAGCAGATGAAGCCTCTCTGGGGGAACAGTCATTTAAGGGACAGGGAAAGGAACGGAGGAAAACTGTCAGGCTAAAACAGTGAATAGTGCCAAAAAGCCAAGAAAAGGGAGTTTTAAGAAATGAGTAGCCAGGGTCAGATGTAGCAGAAACATCAAATGAAGCAAAAGTAGCTCTTAGATTGGGTAGGTACCTGTCCGTTAATGACCTTACCATGAGAGGTTTGAGAAGCCTCAGACTGAAGCCAAATTGCCACAGGGTGATGGTGCTAATAGGATGGTTGGAGGAAGCAGAGACCAAAAGTGTAGGTTTCTTTAAGGCCAAGCTTCTTTGAAATCTTGTCACTTCAGCAAGCTGCAGGGTTCAGGAAACTTTTTTGGTTTTGGTTCAAAATGGGATTAAGCATTCTTTTAGGCCCTGGGAAAGGAGTTCTTAGCTGAGGATGTTTAAAAATTAGAGTAGAAAGCAATAATTACTGAGGAAAGAGATGGGCAAGATTGTCATCTGAAGCACAGTTAGAGTAGCCAACCTCAGTAGGCATATCTTCCACATGGACCCGAGGGGAGGATGTAAGGAAGGAAATGACCAGATTAAGTTTGTAGGTTAAAGGGCAGGAGACTGAAAAAGAGTTCCTTAGCTGGAGGATTTCATTTCTACAATTGAACTGATTCATTTAACAAATATTATTAAGTATCTGTTATGTGTCTGGGCATAGTTCTATGTGTATGAGATACACCTATGAACAAAGAGCCTTGTCCTTATGGGTATACATTCTAGACAATGGTGAAAGAAAAGGTCATCTGCTGAAAATGTAGAAAATGAAGGTTGGTGAGAGCCTTGGGAAGAGAGGTGAAGAATGGGAGAGATTATCAACCATGAACGGCTAGGAGCCTGGAGGGCCCAACTAGGGTTAAAGCCATGAGTTATTGAAGGAGTCAAAATCTAGTTTGTTGCTGTACCTGAGAAGCAGAAAGCTGTGTGTAGTAGGGTTTCCTGGTCTCCATTCTGCTAAAAATGAAGCATGAAGAGGTATGTCCAATTTTTGTGGTGTTAAGTTCAGAGTTACTTTAATATGCTACCTTTTCCCCCTCAGCTACCCTTTTCCTTCTTCAGAGAACATTCCATTGTTTTAGGAAACCAACCCAGTAAGTATTCAGCTTGCAAGAGTATGACCAATTTCTTAACAGTTGATGTCTTTCCTGTGGACAGCATCCTGAAACCTAGTGGTGTGGGTACTTTTGAAGCTCTTCTGAAGTCCGAGATTACATTTAATGTTATCTTCTCATTACCCCCTTGTGCCTTGTACACATACCACACACAGCACACAGGCACTGCTGGGGAACCGGGGAGCCAGAGGTGTTCTTTAAGTTGTTTCCTCTTCTTTCACACCTGGAAAGTCAGCTGATTGGCATAAGCACTTGAAGATTCCTCAGATTCCTACTAAGTTCTTAATATTTTGGAAGCAGTTTTGCAGCTTTAACTTACCCTGTCTTTCTTGATAAATATAAGTATTTTTAGTTTTTTTGGATAGGGTGGGCTTTTGTTCTCTTTCTAGTCCGTCAGAGTACCTGTGCCCCTTTGCTGATTTTAATCTTAGGACAATTTGGGTAGAATTTTTTTTTAGGGAATTTCATGTTGAAGGAATGTCTTAACTACTGAATGGAGCGATTCTTTTCTTTATAGAATTAAGAGGCATTTAAGAGATAGAGGCTTGAAAATGAAACACATTTTACTTTGTCCTTTGTCATAAAATGTAATTTCTTCATCAAACTCTGTAAATTGATGGCACTGGTAGCATTTTTTAAAGTGTTTTTTTCTTTTTTTCCCCTTTTCCCTTTAAAAACCTTAGGAGATTTAGGCCGCAGACACTAGCCGTGTAAAGCCTCACGTGGCACACTACGGGGTGGCTTAGCGGTCACATCAGGTCTTGAGCCAGCCATTGGACATACTTAAATTGTTGATCCTCTTTAGTGCTGTGATCTTAGACAGGTTACTTAAGTTTTGTATGTCTGCTTCCTTATCTATAAAATGGGGATAGAATTGTGAAGAATAGAGTATAAAATACAAGCAACGATAGAGGATAAAATACAACTCAGATTGGAGTTTAATATATGAAACGTTAAGTAGAAAAACCAACAAAAATAACACAATTTATTTGTGAAAGGTGTATAACAATGTAGAGAAGGGCTCGTGGGTTGAAAACTTTGCAATATTTTGGTATCATCAGATTGTCTTTTTATGTTTTACTTATTTTTTTAATGTTTTATTTTTGAGAGAGACGTCGTGAGCAGGGGAGGGTCAGAGAGAGAGGGAGACACAGAATCTGAAGCAGGCTCCAGGCTTTTAGCTGTCCGCACAGAGCCCATCACAGGGCTCAAACCCCCAAACCGCGAAATCATGACCGCTGAAGCCGGACGCTTAACTGATTGAGTCACCCAGGCGCCCCTAGTCTGGTCTTTTTAGTTCCCTACTTAGGATGTTTGATTTTGGGCACTATGAACTGATTCTACCCTATGAAAATTCAGAAGAGACTGATATATAAATGGAGATGGCAACTTACTAGATGATTATTATAAGTCATGAAAAATACATTCTCTGCCATCAAAAAAAATGCCACAGTGGAAGCTAGATTGTAATCAGAAGTTTGCTTGATGAGTAAGGATAGTGTATTGAATATCCGCTGGTATGCCTCATCCTCATGCATTGATCTTCACTTACCACTCAGATACATCAGGCCCCTCTCCCCAGAGAGTGCTAGAGGCACTGCCTAACCACCTCTCAGAAATCCTTGTTTCTAATTTACATAGTTCTCTACTTCCCTCTTGTTTCTTCTTAAAGAAGAAAGAGAAACACTTGAGGTTTTATGCTTAGTCATTAGCATTCCTGCCTGAGTTTACAGCCTTATCTTGCTTGGATTTGAGAAGCTTAAATAGATTTCCTAAATTTTTTAAATTTAAACTCTGTATTATGGGAAGTTTTAAGCACATAAAAACCTAGAGAGAATTGTATAATAACCCCTGTGCATCTTTAACCATTCTTCAACAGTTAACATACATATGGCATATATTATTTCATCAATACTGTCTGATCCTCTGTATTATTTTAAAGCAATTCTAGACATCATATGGTTTTACCTATAAAATTACATTTGGTTGATATACTTCTTGAGTCTTTGACTCTACAGTAGAGTCAAATTATTATCAAATATGTCATCTAGAAATTGTCCACTTTCTGGATTTGGCAGGCTATGTTCTTTCATAGTGTCATTTACCATGTTCCTCTGTTCTCTTATTACTAATAAACTTATAGTTAAATCTAGGTTTAACTGGACTCAGGTTTGAATTGTTTTTCCCTGCAAGAATATGTCATAGGTGGTGTGGTATACTTTCAGTGTGTTGTATTACACCAGAAGGCACATAAATATTTCTTGGCATTTCTTTGTGTGTTAAAGTTGATCATGAGACTCCATATTAATCAGTTTGAGCCATCCATTATATTCTTTCAGTGAAACTACAATATTTTAGTTGTCCCTAATTTTATTCTCAAAGAGTACCTTCTGGTGAAACATTATTGCATTTCTTCTAATCTGTTCTTCTCATGTAGCCATGATGATCTTAAAAATATAAATTGGATCATATACCACTCTGATTAAATCTCTGCAGTCATATCCCATTACTCAGTGATTAATACCTATACTTTCTATGATGGTTTATAAAAATCTGTATAATCTGGGCTTATTCTGTTTTCCTATACTTCATTTTATGCCATTCTGTCCCTGGAGAAGCAGTATAGCATTATGCATAGCATAGGCTTTTGCACTAACTAGATTGCCTGAGTGTGATCTTGGGCAAGTCATTCAACTATTTTTTGCCTCAATATTCCCACAGGTAAAATCAGTATTTTAAGAGCACCTACAAAAGAATTGTAATGATTAAAGAAAACATGAGTCACTTAGAACAACGCTTCTATAACACAATACTGAGTGTTAGCAGCCAGTTGCTGCTGATGTTGGGGCTCTCATTTTCAATATCTGTGTTTAAGCCTCACTGTACTTTCCAGTTTCTGGAACTACCAAGTTCTTGCCAGCCTCAGGATCTTTGCACATTGTCCTGATTATCTGTTGCTATGTAACAGACTACCCAAAATGTAGTGTCTTAAAATAACAGCAGTCATTTAATTAGCTCATGAATTTGGAATTTGAGATAGGGTTTGGTGGGGATGGCTCATCTCTGTCGTATGTGGCATTGGCTGGGGTGTCTTAACTGGGGGCTGTGGTATCCTTTTAAATGAATCATTCATATGGCTGAAAAGATCGTGTTTGCTTTTGACTGAGAACTCGGCAAATGCTAGGGGCTTCAGTTCCACTCGATAGGCCGATTGGCTTTACTCACAGCATGGTGGCCAAGTTCTAAAAGTGAGTGCCCTGAGAGAAACAGGCCAACCCAGCCTGGCTTCCAAAGTCACACAGTGTCACTTTTGCCTTATTGTTTTGGTCCAGACAGTCCTAAAGGTCCATTCAAGTTTAGGGGGAATGGACATAGACTCTCCCTCCTGATAAGGGGATGGGAAGGTTCTCAAAGAAGGACAGAGATACTGTTGCAGCCATCTTTGGAAAACATATTTTGCCACACATGCAATTGATACCGAAATGCTGTTATAACTCTTGATTCTCACTCTTTAGCTAACTATCCTATCTAAATTAGTTCCCTTTTCTTCCATTCCATTGTGTACTTCCTTTCTCACAGCTCTTTATTTTCCTTGGCAACACCGATCCATCACAGTTTGTAATTTTCTCCTGAAGTCCATGACGGCTAGAGCATGTTTATACCTAGTACCATGCATAAAACCTGTTGAAATGTTAAAATATATTATTTGTAGCTTACCAATCTTAATACCATATAGTATGTTTCCACTAAGAATAGCATATTCCAAACTTTGTAGGAGGAAGGAAACAGATACAGAAATACCAGGAGTCAGTCCTTTAACTCTGATAGTTCACATCCTACTGCCTAGCTTGGGGTGAGGTTGGAGTGGAGAGGAGAAATCCATATATATAAATTTTGTGGGGGAGAAGGGGTGGGTGGAATAAGCACTTGGAATAGCTGAATCCCTGCTTAATCTCTCTATGCTTTTAAAACCCAAATTCACAAATGCATTTTCTTTCTCTGTTCTCTAGTACCCAGTTCGTGGCATAAGGCTTCTAGCTGGTCTCACAAAGAATGGTAGCCTTAGAAATATTCAGTACTGTACTCTCAGAGCAGCCAGATAGATGTTCTTTCCTCAAGGAAGCCTAACCGAACCCTCACTCAGAACCACAGTCCTTTCACTTTTGGCAGAGATCTAACAAATTTAGTTACTGGGTTTCTCAGCCTCCTGATGATTGGGTAGGACAAAGAGAATAGACAGTAGGGTACCAGTAATAGTAAGAACAGCTGCTGATACCTTGGATGTTGTAAGTCTGGGAATAGCGATGTGGGGTAGAAGTTTCCACAAATTGTAAAGGCTTTCATTTGCTTAATAAATACTCCATGCCACCTTGCTGGGTTTTGGAGACAGAAGAATGAACAGAATGTACATGGTCCCTGCCCCCATGGAGCTTACTGTCTGGGGGTGGGAGTACACTCAGGTTTGCAAGGTATATATTTTTTCATCCTCTTACTTTTAACCTATATGGGTCCTTGTATTTTAAATGATGTTAATTTTTAATGATTTTAAAATTTTTATAAGCATCTTCTAGTTGGGTATTGCTTTATTTCCAATCTGATAACCTCTGCCTTTTAATTGTGATGTTTAAATTGTGTCCGTTTAATATCATTATTGATATGATCAGGTTTGTCTACTATTTTACTTGTTTTCTGTTAGTCCAATCTGGTTTTGTTGTTGTTGTTGTTGTTGTTGTTGTTGTTGTTCCCCTCCCTGTCTCTCTTTTGACTTAATTTTGGCAAACTTATTTGAGTATCTTTTATGGTTCCTTTTATTTTATTGGTTTATTAACTCTATATCTAGTTCCTTTTTTAAAATGATTCTTTAGAGTTTAGAGTATACAGCCGACCATTGAACAACACCAGTTTGAACTGCATAGATCCAGTTATATATGGATTTTTTCCAATCAGTACAGTACTTTTTTTCCCCCTCCAAGAGAGCATGTGTGTGGGGAAGGGTCAGAAGGAGGGAGAATCTCAAGCAGGCTCCGTGCCCAATATGGACCCCAACTTAAGCTTGATCTCATGTCTCTGAGACCTGAGCCTGACCTGAGCCGAAATGAAGAGTCAGAAGCCCAAATGACTCTACCACCTAGGTACCCCAATATAGTACTTTCTTTTAGAGACAGAGAGGGACAGAGTGTGAGCAGAGGAGGGGCAGAGAGAGAGGGATACACAGAGTCCGAAACAGGCTCCAGGCTCTGAGCTGTCAGCACAGAGCCCAATAAAGAACTTGAGCTCATGAACACAAAATCACCACCTGAGCTAAAGTTGGATGGTCAACTGACTGAGCTACCTAGGCACCCCACAGTACAGTACTTTAAATGTATTTTTTCTTAGGATTTTAATAACATTTTCCTTATTGTAAGGATACAGTTTATAACATAAAAACTACTGTTATGTTATTGTTAATCTACTATTTATGTTATTGGTAAGTTTTTTAGTCAAACAATAGGCTGTTAACTTTAGGGGGAGTTAAATTTACATATGGATTTTTGACCACACAGTGGTTCAGCAGCCTTAACCTCTGTATTGTTCAAAGGTCAACTCTATAACTTACCACAAACTACCTTCAGGTGATGTTACATCACTTCACATATAATAAGAGCCTTACAGTAGTCTTGTGTTATCTTCCACTTTTGTGCTACTGTTATACATTTTAATTTTTAAATTTTAATTTAGTGTGTGCACGAGTGGGGGAGAAGGGCAGGGCGGAGAGAGAGAGAATATTGTAATCACGCTCCATGCTCACTGTGGAACCCAACACAGGGCTCAATTAATGACCCTGGGATCATGACCTGAACTGAAATCAAGAGGCAAATGCTCAACTGACTAAGCCATGCAGGTGCCCCACTCACATTTTACTTCTAATATAAACCTCACAGTACATTGTGATTACTTTTTGCTAAAACAGTCAATTATTTTAAGAGATTTTAAAAATTAAAAAATGCATTTATCCATATATTTACCATTTTTGATGCTCTTCATTACTTTGAGTAGATCCAGATATCTATACGGTACCATTTTCTTCTACCTGAAGCCTCTCTTTAATATCCTTTTAGGTTTCTGATCAACTGATGATGAATTCTCTCAACTTTTGTGTGAGAAAATCATTTCACCCTCATTTAAAAAGAATTTTTTTGAGATAAAATTTGGAAGTAACCACTAACCATTTTGAAGTATATAGCATTCGTTACATTCACATGTTAGGTAAACATCCTATTTGTCTAGTTCCAAGCCATTTTCATTTCTTTCATTTTCATTATATTCAATTTCATTTTTAAAAGAATTTTTTTCTGGGTAGAGAGTGTTTGATGAGTTTTTTTCTTCTGTACTTGTACGATGTTGTTCTGCTGTCTCCTGGCTTGAGTTGTTTCTGAGGAGAAGTCTGCTGTGAGTCTTCACATTGTTTCTCTGTATGTGATGTGCCCCACCACCCTAAGACTGTGTAAGACTTTCTCCATTGTTGGTTTTAGGCAGTTTAATTGTGATATGCCTTGGTATAGTTTTCTTCATGTTTCTTTGTGCTTCCGATTTACTTAGCTTCTTGGGTCTGTGGCTTTATGATACCAAATTTGGAAATTTTTCAACCATTTCTTTAGGTATTTTTTCATCCCTCCCATCTTTGAGGACTTCAGTTGTCTATGTATTAGGCCTCTTGGACTTGTTTTTAACAATCACATGGATACTTTA
Organism: Suricata suricatta; assembly: GCF_006229205.1. Lineage (NCBI taxonomy): Eukaryota > Metazoa > Chordata > Mammalia > Carnivora > Herpestidae > Suricata > Suricata suricatta. The sequence goes on along the minus strand of NC_043705.1, from coordinate 56,340,020 downwards.
TTTTTTCAGTGATTTTTTTTTCCTCTGTATTTTGAGTAGTTTCTATTTTTATATCTTCAAATTAACTTTTTTTTTTTACCATCCTGCAGTGTCTAGTTAGCTGTTCATTACAACCTGTATATTTTTTATCTCTAGAAAATTGAATGGGCCTTAATGTATTTTCAAGTCTCTCCTTAACATGCCTGTGCATTCCTCTGCCTTCTTGAGCCTGTGGACTGTAGTTACAGTAAATGTTTTAAGGTCCTTGTCTGCTTATCCTATCATCAGTGTCATTTAAGGGTCTGTTTCTGTTGATTTATTTGTGCTGATTATATTTTACTTATGTAAGTGTTAGATATTTAAAATTTTAGTTTGAGTGCTGAATATTTGTGGGTTTTAAAATATTCTTGTAGTGGCGCCTGAGTGGCTCAGTCAGGGCTCTGTGCTGATGGTGCGGATCCTGCTTGGGATTCCTCTCTCTCTGCCCAACTTGTGCTTTCTCTCTCTCTCTCTCAAATAAATCAACTTGAAAAAATAAAATATTCTTGTAAAGGGATCTAATGAAATAAGTAGGCTATTTTCTAATATTTATGTGTAGATAATAACTTGTACAATTAAAATGCTTGTCTTAAGGAAGTGAGGAAATAGAATGTATCTTATTAGCTTGACATAACAAAAATTTATAACCTATGAAATTCCAAGTTGGTTATTGCTGAGTTACTCAGAAGTTTAAAAAAAAAAAAAAAAAAGGAAATTGAAGTGTAGTTTTCATTGCCAGACACCATTCTCTTCTTTGGGAATAGTGAAAGTCACGGGCTTTGGATTTAGTTATGCTTTTGAATGTCAGAAATACTAGGGTGCCTGGGTTGCTCAGTCAGTTGAGCGTTGGAATTCAGCTCTGGATGTGATCTCACAGTTGTGAGTTTGAGCCCAGTGTCAGGCTTGGTGCTGTCAGCATGGAGCCCATTTTGTTTTGGATCCTCTGTCTTCCTCTCCCTCTCTGCCCCTCCCCCGCTCATGCTTTCCCTTCCACTCCCTCTCAAAAATACAATAAACATTAAGAGAAAACACTGGCACTAATTGTGACCTTTGGCCAATTAGTTAAATTCCTTCTCCTCCAGTAAGTCTTTTTAAAGATTTATTTTATCTCTTAATGTTATTTTGAGATGGAAATGAGTGTGTGTGTGTGTGTGTGTGTGTGTGTATGGTATTCACATGTAATAGGAATTTAACAAAATGTTGGTTTCTTAATCTTTCCCCATCCTTCAACTGTTTCATTTTTTGCATCAGTGCTACTTTTGAATCACATGTTGATTTGATGTTTAGTGAAATGGGGAGAAAAATAGTCACTACTCAAGTATACTTGTTATTCTTGAGCAATTACTGTAACTCTTCCCATAGCAATCGTTTGTTATTCCTGAGCTTTAATTTTTATCAAATTACACTGCAGTTGAGAATACCCAGTTGGTAAACAAATTACCTAAAAGTGCTTTAATATATTCAGAATTGCTTCTATTAAGATTTTATGCTGTTTTCAGGAATTCTTCCCCTACTGAGTAAACATATTATTTGAGAAATATGATTAGAAACTTATTTTTAATAGAATTTAGAATAAACTAATTCTATAAATGGTAGAGAGTTAATAGGTTTTAACTGGATGAAGATTTGTGCCATAGTCCCCTCCCTTATCCCTGGTTTCACTGTTACCTGCAGTCCTGAAGCAGATGATCTTCCTTCTGATGTATTGTCAGAAGGTCAGTAGAAGCCTACTACTACATCACAGTACCTACATCATTCATCTCACTTGGCATCACATAGCCATTTTATCATCTCACATCATCACAAGAAGGGTGAGTAAGTATAATAAGATATTTAGAGGGGCGCCTGGGTGGCTCAGTTGGGTAAGCATCCAACTTTAGCTCAGGTCAGAATCTCGCGGTTCATGAGTTTGATCCCCGTGTCAGGCTCAGAGCCTGGAAGCTGCTTCCGATTCTGTTTCTCTCTCTCTCTGCCCCTCCCCTGTTTGTGTTCTGTCTGTCTCTCTCAAAAATAAGTAAACAAACATGGGGCACCTGGGTGGCTCAGTTGGTTAAGTGTGCGACTTTGGCTCAGGTCATGATATTGCAGGTTGTGTTCAGGCCCCACATTGGGCTCTGTGCTGACAGCTCAGAGCCTTGAGCCTGCTTCAGATTCCATGTCTCTTTCTCTCTCTCTCTGCCCCTCTTCCCCTCACACTCTGTCTCTCAAAAATAAATAAACATTAAAAATTTTTTTAAATACATAAAAAATATTTTGAAATCAAGATACCACATAACTTTTATTACAGTGTATTCTATTTCTTAATCTTATTTCTTATTAGTTATTATTATTAATTTTTACTGTGCCCAATTTAGAAGTTTAACTTTATCATAGGTATAAATGGATAGGGAAAAACACAGGGTCTTGAAACATGTCTAGCAGATAAGGTGGGGACCACTGTGTCATCTAATACCGTATTAGTTTCCTATGTCTTCTGTAACAAAAGTTGGTGGCTTAAAACAACACATATTTATTCTCTTAAAGTTCTAGATGTCAGAAAGCAGTTGATGGCCTCTTCTTCCATCTCCAGAGCCAGCTGTGTACACATCTTCCAGTCTCTCCCTCTTCTCCCTTCTTCTGTAGCTAAATCTCCCTCTGCCACTTTCTTATAAGGACTTGCGATTACATTTAGGGTACAGCCATGTATTCCAGAAGAATCTCTCCATCTGAGGAGCCTTAACTTAATCATGGCCTCAAAGTCCCTTTGCCAAGTGAGGTAACATTTGCAGGTTTTAGGTTTTTAGACCTACATACCATTGGGGGCATTCATCTTCCACAGTCATTTAAATGGGATGTTAACAAATCTTTTTGTATGTTCAAGTGTTTTTATGCAGTCCTATATTTAGAAGCCTGCCAGTTTACTGAAGTCTCCTGTTCCCCTTTTTTGTTGACTGTTGACAGTTTCACATGGTAAAGTATGTTTTTCCACCTATCTCCACAAATACTTACTTGTGATGATTTACAAGAAAAAGACTGTCTTAGGAGTTCCGTTATTTTTAGAGAATTAATAAGTACTTTCAAAAATAGTTCATACAAGCCATTTTATAAAATTTGTTTTAATGAAATTTAGCCTTTCTGATTGTATGTATGAAAATTCTCTCACGGTTCGGATAGCTTTTATAGAAAGTATACACCACTTCCCTACAAGTATAACTAGCTAGGGAGTTAATATTTTAGAAACTTTTTTTAATGTTTATTTTTATTTTTGAGAGAGAGGGCTAGAGGGAGGGGCAGAGAGAGAGGGAGACACAGAATCTGAAGCAGGATCCAGGCTTTGAGCTGTCAGTGCAGAGCCCAATTTGGGGCTCAAACCCTTGAACCACAGGATCATGACCTGAGCTGAAGTTGGATGCTTAACCGACTTAGCCACCCTGACACCCTATCAAATTACATTTTTAAAACCAAAAGGGAACATTTCTCTGGAAAAACTTTTATTAGAGGTGAAGTTTTCAGTGAAATAAATGCTGGAAGGATTAAATTTTTAGATGTTTTTACCAAAAAGAAACCAAATCAAGATTGGGGGAAAAATGGGGAGAAAGTAGAAAGTATATTTGCACATGTACAGCTGTTTTAACAATATGCATATTCTTCCTGTCATGTGATACTTTTCAGATATACTGTCAATGACTAAATCTAGCCAGTGGCTGAAGTAGATATGAATTAATTTGGAATTAATAACTTGTAGTCTCAAAGACCAATGGTTTCTCCTCACACAGGCTATCATCATCATTATCATCATTATTATTGAATTCTGTTAAAGAGGTGGGATCATTCTATCAAAATACAGATCAGAGAGTTATGCTTTCCTTGCCAAAGGACAGCTCAAGAACTCTGACAATTGGCATGACTAAAAGTAAGTGTTTGGATTCTCCCAAATCATTCTGGCATTCCAATAAAGTGTTAGAGTACAAATTGCTTTCAAAATACAAGTGAAAGGTAAGTAGTACCAGTGCACATCAGTATATCCCATGAAAACACTGAAGCACTCGTAACAGTGCTTAACATGCACAGTCACAACAGTTGTGTAGCATACTATCCCAGTTAGCAGGATTACAGAGGAGAGCCAGGCAGGGGTCTGGTTGTAGCATAAAGGCTGGTCTACATGATAAAAAATTCTTTTCTCCTCCAAGGAGTTGGTACAGGATGAACTGTACGTCATCTTATGAGCCAATTATAGACCCTCTCTGTGCCTTAGGATCCTCACCTTCAAAAGAGGGATAATGGTAGCTACCTCATAAAGGCTTGGAGGATTAAATAACAGGGAAAGTGCTTTCGACAGTGTCTGACCATATGGTAAGTCTTCAAAAATGCTAATTATAACAAAGAATTTACCACACGCCCATTTATAAGTCTAGGCTTTTGTTTTCAGGCCTAACAGTGGCATATTTGAATTTCTCAGTTTGAATTATCCAATCTATGGCTTTCCTCCATTGGCATAAATGATTGAAGTTGTTCATTTGTGTGCTCATTAATTTATAAAAGGGAAATGGTTGAGATATCACATTCCAAGTGCAAAAGGTTAAAAACTGTCAACTTTTTTTGGTCACTGATTTTTTCCAATTCAAAAGCTATTGTTTAAGCTCTTCAGTTTTTACTATGTTGGATGTGTAAGCTTTCTTTCAGTTTCTACAGAGAATTATAATTTGTAAGATCAAGAACAAGGTAAAGCAGGACAGTTGAAAACAGTGTTGAAAAGAAGCAGATGAATAGATACAGCAGACACTTGAGATGACATTACCAAGGGGAAAACAGCATGGCTGAGTTTCTTGGCAGATGAGTGAGAGGTGTATTGAGTTGTAGTCTTATTTGGATATAACAGCAAGCAGACGAGTTTTTCCCTAGCACTGTCACATGGGATGTGAGTAACATGGGGATTCAGTGGACATTTCTTTTATCAATCTATTAAAAAACTCAAGGGGAAGCCTTAAATCTTAATTCAGTGAAGCCTTTCTTCAAAGAAATTAAGCAGAAATTTGCCTTCTGACTCTATTACTAATGGGGGGGGGGTAGTTTGGTCTTAGTTGAGAATCGTTAACCAGTTCCTTAAGCAAATACTTTTGATATTCCTGCCAAAGGACCTTAATAATATATGAGAGCGAATAATTTAGGATACTAGGGATAGGAAGGTGTCCATTTTGTGTTATGGCTTAGCTTATAAATTCATATAAACTTTTCATTCTTTGCCGTATCTAGCCTATTTATTTCTGATAAGATCTTTATTACTGTGATAAAAAATATTGGAGACATGCTGTGCTCAAGCTGCTGTTTATAGTACTCTTCTTGCTACTACCACTGCTCTCTTTTTTTCTTGAGAAGTAAGGCTAACTAGTTTTTCTGAAATGTCTCAAAAGAGTATTTGATTGAGTCTCCTGAGTTTTTTCTCATGCGATGAAAGGCTGTTTTTGACTGGAAGAGATTTTAAGAGTAGGTATTAGTAGTTTGTCAGGACACCAGAGTATGGCTTTTAAGAAGAACTGAAAAGAACTGGTATCTAAATGGTCACCAAATAGTTGAGCGAGGCAACCTGAGTTAGATTCCTGATATTATCCATTTAAATATTGTGTAATGTCTGCCAAACAGGAAGGGTCTAGTAGAGTTGGTACTTTTTCTGTTTATCAGTTGGTTCAGCTAATATTTGTATTTTGTTAAACTATCATCTTCTATGCTGTGTTAGCTGGAAGAACCAGTCAGGGAACTTTTCTATATTGCATTATGGTTGTTTGCTTAAAATTTTTTATTATGAATATAGCACATGTTCACACACTGAAAAATTGAGTTAGAGAAATAGTCACTTAAAATTTCACCACCAAGAACGCTCTGTCTTAATATTCATTCATTCATTCATTCATTCATTCATTCATTAGGTGTCTAATGTGTGCCAGGTATTTGAATTGCTTGGGGATATAGCAATAATTTTAAAAGACATAATTCTTCCCCTTGAGAGGATAACATTTTAGGAGACGGACGGTAAATAAGAAAATACATTGTATGTCACATGACAAACACAGCAGGAGAAATTAAAAGAAGGGGATTGGATGAAAGAAGAGGAAGGAGTCTCAATTTTTACAGAGAACAATCAGGACTGGCCTCACTGAGACTGTAACATTTGAGCAAACAGTTGGAGGAGGCAAAGGAAAATGCTAGACAGATCTGAAGGGAAAGAGTTACTTCAGGCAAAGACCCTGTGGTAGGCGTGCTTGGCATGTTTGAGAAAGACCAGGAGGACCAGTGTGGCTGGAGTAAAAGATAATACATGGCCAATGAGGTTGGGGAGTGGGTATCCTGGTGGTTGTTCCTCCTGGCTCCACAGGAGAATCACCTTGGAGGCTGAGTGTTTCTAACATAGGCTCGGTTGAGAAACACTGGTAAAGGCCTTTAGGTGATTGAAGGACTTTAGTTTTTACTGTTGGTAAACCGTTGGAGGTTTTGAGGAATGACCCACCTGATTTAGGTTTTAGCTCTTCTGAACCACCATCATCACACCCACTTTAGTAGCCTTCTACATTTTGCCTTAGTTTATCCTACCCCTCCACCCTTTTCTTCCCCAGAGTTTTTTAATGCTAGCTTGGGTTTTTAGAAGGATTCTGTGTTGAGAATATAAGTACTGAATATCCTCCATGTATTTTTTCTATGCATATAGGTGTATTTTAAAAATCATACTGTATTCACTATTTTACAAACTTTTCATTGACTATTTCACAACTATTTTCATTCTTATGTCATTGAATGTTCTACTTTGTTTTTAATGGCTACATAGGATTCCACTGTGGTTGTACTGTAATTTATTTGGTCTTACATTATTGAACACTTAAAACATTTTTTTTAAAGTTTATTTATTTTTGAGAGACGGAGACCAAGTATGAGTAGGAAGGGCCAAAGACAGAGTGGAAGACACAGAATCTGAGGCAGGCTCCAGGCTCTGAGTTGTCAGCACAGAGCCTGACGTGGGGCTCGAACCCACGAACTGTGAGATCATGACTTGGGCTGAAGTTGGACACTCAACCATCTGAGCTACTGAGGTGCCCCTATTGAACATGTTAATTTATAACTTTTGGTTATTTTAGACTATGTGGTGATACAACCTTATAGCTAAATCTCTGCATATACCCAGAATTATTTCCTTAAGGTAAATTCCTAGAATGGAGTTGATATGTCAAAGATTATGCACAGGAATTTAAAGGCTTTTGATATGCATTGTCAAAGTGTTTTTCAGAAAGACTTTACTGATTTGTACTCCTACCAGCTGCTTCTGAAAGTGTTAGGTTTCCTTTTAAACTCTCACTAACATTGAGTTTTTTTCATTAAAAAAAAGACTTCCTGTTTTGACAGGTGAAAAAAATAACTCATGGTTCTAATTTTTAGTGCTTGGGGCGCCTGGGTGGCTCAGTCGGTTGGGCCTCCGACTTTGGCTCAGGTCAGATCTCATGTTCGTGGTTCGAGCCCCGCGTCAGGCTCTGTGCTGACCGCTAGCTCAGAGCCTGGAGCCTGCTTCCAGTTCTGTGTCTGCTTCTCTCTCTGCCCCTCCCCCTCTCATGCTTTCTCTCTGTATCAAAAATAAATAAAACATTAAAAAAATTAATTAATTTTCAGTTCTTTGCTTTCTAGTGAGATTGAATTTTATTTTAATTTGCATATTAAAAATGCTTATTCGTATCATTTGGTAGCTGTGTGACTTTGGGTGAGTCACTTAGGACTTAGATGTTTGTACTATGAAATGGGTATTATGTGCCTGCTTCACAGAGTTTTCATGAATATTAAATAAAAGCATTTTGTTTGCCTAGGTTTTTAAACTTTTTGGCTATGATCCACAGTAAAAAAAAAATGCAGCTTACATTGCAACAAGCATTAATAAATAAATATGTAGCCCAAAGTTTAATGGCTAATATGTACACTGCTACAAATAAGATGCATTCTGATACTTTATATTCTCACTCATTTTTTATCATGCCCATTGTTAACCAAGAAGTTGACCATGACCCTCTGAGTTGCCACAATGTTTTAAAAAAAAAAAAAAACAATGTAAACTGTAGAGTACTGTATCTTGTCAGGTGCTCTTTTAATCAATAGTTATGACCTCAAGTAGGTCAGAAGTTAGTCTATCCTTCTCTCTACTAAAATTTACTTTCAGAAAGGCTAAACAGGACAAAGACCCCAAACCTAGCTTATTGTATCCCTATATCAAATTTATAATCAGTGAAAAATAATAAATACATTCATAGTGAGAAAAAGAATTTGATTGCATCTCTGTAATGACTGAATTGTAACACCACTGTTTTGAAATAGATGTAATGCATTTGAGCAAAAACACTACATCATTATAGTGATAATTTGCAAAACCCCAAATTGGGACACAGCATCTGACAAAAATTTTTGTCTATAATTTTTGTTTCCTGAATAACTGAGAACAGTGGGCATCATAAATCACATTTAATTATACTTAATGCAGCCCCTTTTCAATAGAAAAAATACATATATTTAAAGCTGGATAATCCTGAGAAACTGAGAATGTGTGGCCACCATACATAAAATACTAGAGGCTGTTTGTTGGTGGACTTATGTATAACTAACCTACTTGAGGACCACTCAGAAAGGAGTTAGCCAGATGTAGTTATAGCTGTGACTAGAGAAAACTCCATTAGATAGAAGTGATTCAAGTCTGAGGAATGTTGGAATGAAACATTGTGTAAAGAAACAGTGGGGAAGTGGTGATAGAGTTTACTATTAGAAAAACACCCAGGAGTTTATTAACCTTTTCGACAGTAAAATTGTATTGTTACTTTTAACTATAGTTTAACAATAAATGTTAGGTTTAAAAATTTTTTTACGTTAATTTATTTTTGAGATGGAGGAAGAGAGAGAGTCCCTACTACCTACCCTCTGACAGCACAGAGCCCCACTCCGGGCTTGAAATCATGAACTGTAAGAACTGTGGTGTCATGACCTGAGCCAAAATCAGGAGTCAGATGCTTAACTGAGTTACTCAGGAGCCCCTTGTTTAAATTTTCTTTTTTGATACTAAGCCAGGAAAACTTTACAAAACCCTAAGTTAAAAGTTTGACTAATAAACATTTATTACTCCTCTTTTTACCCCTCCACAAAGGAAAAATTTTGAGGAATATCAAAGAATTTGGTATATAAAAAACTAAAACTAAATTTAATACCAAAGATCTGTAATTTGCCTTTGGGAAGAGAGCAGAATATGTATGCTGTATCTATGCTATCTTGATTTTCAAACATTAAATGTCATCAGATTTAGGGGAAACAAGGCAACTTGGTTTTTCTTTAGTGGGTGTTGACCTCAATTAGGTTTATATATGTTAGAATTATGAAATGTTGCCCTGCATATGGTTTGAGTGCCGAATTTTGAATTCTGGTCTCTCTCACTCTCTTCAAGCTAAAATAAGGTTTTAGGAAGCTCAGGAATAAGTATAGAAATCTCCTGGACTCAAATGGGTCAGAAGTCTATGAAGATCTTCTCAGCCTCACTAGTAATCATTGTTATGCAGATTAAAGCAACAATGAAATACCCTTTCATGCCCATCGAGTTGGCACAAATTAAAGATGTTACTTGGACGTTACCAACTGTAATGGATATTATCTAAGACTATTAAGAATATAAACTCAGGGGCGCCTGGCTGGCTCAGTGGGTTAAGCATCTGACTCTTGATTTCTGCTCAGATCCTGATCTCACTGATCTTCAGATTGAGCCCTATGTCAGGCTCTGCATTGACAGCATGGAGCCTGTTTAGGATCCTTTCTAACTCTCTCACTCTCTCTGCCACTCCCCTGCTCACATGCACTCTCTCTGTCTCTCAAAATAAGTAATATACTGTTTTTAAAAAAGAATATAAATTGGTACATGTGCTGGGAAGAGCAACTTGGAAATATGCTTTGGTGCATACCCTAAGACCAGGAATTCTTCCAGTGTATCTTCTTGCATGTGTGCACAAGGAAACATACGGGGCATTGTTTGTAATATTGTAAAAGATGGAGCTTATATGCCTATCAGTAAGGAAATGGCTAGCATTTAGTGTTAGTATTTAGTCCAGTACTTTCTCCTTGAAATACAATGTGAGCATAATATGTAATTTTAAATTTATTGTTAATGTTTTAAAAAGGTAAAATTGATTTTAACACATTTTGGCACAATATATCAAAATAATATCTTTTTAACATGTAAATAATAAAAAAATCATTGGAATATTTTACATACTTTTCTCTAACCACATCTTTGAAATCCATTGTGTATTAAAAAATTTTTTTTCTAATTTTTTTTTTTTTTAATTTTTGAGAGAGAGAGAGCACGAGCAGGGGAGGGTCAGAGAGAAAGGAAGATAGAGAATCCAAAGCAGGCTCCAGGCTCTGAGCTATCTGTCAGCACAGAGCTTGATGTGGGGCTCAAACCAATGAACCACGAGATCATGACCTGAGCCAAAGTTGGATGCTCAACCAACTGAGCCTCCCAGATGCCCCAGAACCTCATATATTTTGCACTTAGAGCACCTCTGATTTTGGAGGCTAAAATTTTTTTATTAGAAATATTTGATCTGAATTTAAATTTCATCAAGTGTATAGTTAAAATCATAGATTCACGTACATGCTTAAATTTGTTTAAATAACTGACTTGTGTATCAAAATCTAAATGAATTCACTTTCTCAGTTGCACAAGCCATATTTAAAATTTAGTAGTCATGTGGCTAGTAGCTACTCTGTTGGACAGTAAATCTAATTATACCACAAACTTTTGCATCACCTTTAAAATAAACGATCTACAGATGTACAAAATATGGCTGATTATTCAAATTTCACAGTGTCAATAAAAATTCTAGAGAAATGGTGTGAGATTTTGTTTGTTTTGAGCAATTTAAAATATTCACAGTAATACAGGGAATAATGTAACATTTATGCAGCCACTATTCAAATATAGCAGACATTAACATTTTGCCTTCAAATCTTTGTCTTTGGTCCTAAATTTTTTTCTTTTTTTTTTTTTTTTAGGAATACTTAACTTCTTCAGATACTATGGATTGAGTATCCACTTGGTTAGTTTGTAGTAGGTATACAGGAGAAAGTACCTAAGAGTATTATTGTTTCTTCAAATATTAATGGTATTAGAATTTAAATACTCTTTTGGGGTGCCTGGATGGTTCATTCAGTAAGCATCTGACTTCCGCTCAGATCCTGATCTTGGAGTCATGGGTTTGAGCCCTGCTTTGGGCTCTGTGCTGACAGTTCAGAGCCTGGAGCCTGCTTCAGATTCTGTCTCCCTCTCTCTCTGCCCCTCACCCACTTTGTGCTCTGTCTTGCTCTCAAAAGTAAACATTAACATTTTTTAAAATATTTTAACATTTAATTTACTTTTAATTTTTTTAGGAATTGGGGGGCACCTGGGTGGCTCAGTTGGTTGAGTGTCCAGCTTCGGCTCAGGTGATGATCTCACAGTTTGTGGGTTTGAGCCCCTCATCAGGCCCTGTGCTAATTTGTAGCTCAGAGCCTGAAGCCTGTCTTCGGATTTTGTGTCTCCCCCTCTCTCTGACCTTCCCCTGCTCAAGCTGTCTCTCTCTCTCTCTCTCTCTCTCAAAAATAAGTAAAACATTAAAAAAAATCAATCTTTCAAATGACTATTTAACCAATTTAAAGACCAAGGAACTCTATTTTTAAAAATCAAACAATTCTAAGAAATTCTTCCAGAAAAAAATGTTTTGTAGTTGTTGGCGTTACATTTTGAATCAGCATACTTGTGGTATAACAATGTCACTTTACAATTTTGTGTTTGCTAAATAGTAACTTGGAAGTTAAAAAAAAAAAAACATATGCCTGCTATGTTTTTGGTCCATCACTAGATGGAGTTCTTGTCGTACAACTATGTGTTGGGTAGCCATTAGAATACTCTCTGCTTCCCTCAAAATAAGCGTGTGTTTTTTAAAAGATAACATTCTAAATGTATACAACATGACAATAGAAATACATAATTGGCAATATGCAGTTATAGTCTTTGAGCAGCATTGAAACAGGTATTTTAGTCATATGATTTTTCTTATGTGGGGGTGTGTGGGGAGATGGAGTTAAACTGTTCCCTGATAATCCAGTGGGATTACAATTTATAGTATGACTTGCACAAGATCGTTCTTGGGAGGAAATTCAGGTGCTTGGGCTCTGGGTTGTCTGAAGACACCCCCCCCCCAAGTGGTACTAAAATTAAGTTCTTCAGGTATGACGTCTAAGTTCAGTGATCATTGGTGTCTGTTGACTCTCTGTCTTATCCTTGCTTGTGCCCTTTTGACCTTAACAAGTATTATCTACCTTCTCAGATTCTAAAAACTAAGCGGACAGTAGAATGTTTTTTTAAATTTTACTATGTATTTAATTCTAATGGAGGAGAGTATTTTCATGAAGAGGTAGACATACCTTCAGCACTTCAGTCTTGCATTTAGGCTCGTTTGGGTTTGTTTCCCTCCTACTTTCTCTTTCTCCTCTTTATGAATAGGAATGACTTCATAGCATGTACTGTTGAGTCAGTTGAGTTCCAGGCTATTAAAATTTGTCACTTACTCTGTGGTTCTCTGGCAGTCTTCATAAGGGGCCCCCTAAACATTCTTTTCTCGGGGTTAATTTTGATATGTATGTACATTCTTCTACAATGCTGCTTTAAAAAGTCTTTTTGGTACCTATACAGAATTTAAAATTTAGTAATACTTGAAGTTTTATAAAGACTAATCACCTACCTGAATTTCCCTTCATCTGGCTGCATCACCAGAGTCAACTGCTTTTAAGACTTTCAATTATTATTTCTCTTGGTGGTTTTCTCCCTATCTCTAATATGTGTTGTTACACTGCTATTTCTTAAAAGCTTTGGGTATTAAATTCTTATAGTAGAAAATCAGTTGATAGTGAACTTTTGCCATTTTCACATTTCTTCCTCCCATCATTCCTCCTGCATTCCATTCTTCCTAATGCAGTTTTAGGAATTTTTTTTTTTACTGATTACCTATAGAATTTTAAAGGACCCCCCCCCCCAATCTAATTGTGTATGCTGTAGACTTGTGTTATGAAGTTAGTGAACGACCAGTGTATAGCTAGTCAGGAGTTCCAGAAGACCATCAGTCACATTTTACTGGGGACCACTTCATTGTAGGGTGTATTTCATATAAACCTCTTCAATTATCATTTATGTAATTTTAAAATGAAAATGACTTGGAGCAGTTAGGAAACTTGTTTTACCACACAATCCTGGAAGCTGATTCACTGATTCAGTGACACAATCAAGGAAGCAGATTCTTTGTCTTTCCATCTGCTATTCTTAGCAAACAATGTTGGCTTTGTTCTCAGGTTAGTGGCCTCCCAGTACTAAGATGATTCCTTTAGGTCCTATGTCACTGCATACACAATGTTATTTAAGAGAACACCTCTTGTTAAGTGTGAATTTGTCACTGTACCCAGAAACTTCCAGCAAACATTCCTTGGTTATCGCATTGATGTGACTTGCTTCAGAGGTCCATTTTTAAATGGATTTGTGGTAAGAAGACTGGAATTGCCTTGACTCTTCTAGTGAAGCTCACAGTCATGTGAAGGAAGGTTGGAGCACCAGAGCAAAATGCAGAGATGTGTTAGGAGGGAGTGCTGAAGAATAATTGGTGGATAGCCAGCCAACCATGTTTATAACAATGTCAAACTCTCAGTGGAAAGTATTATTCACCCTGGGGTTTCTTAAACTCCTACCAGGCTATTTTATTTTGAAAAATTAATCAGAAAGTCAGGAATGATTGGAAACCATAACCTTCTTTATATCCCCTTTGTGACAATACTTAATTATATTTACATATATGAAAAAGAGTATTTGTAAACTAAGCATTAAAAGAAAACTAGGGAATGTATAATTTCTTTTTCTTCCCTTGAGCTTGGTTATTATTATTGGACCCATACCTTTGCACTTCTTGAAACATAAATTTATTGCATAATCACATAATATTTGTAAAAATACAGATCTCAGTAATAATATTCAAAAAGCATTATCATTGAATTTTTCAAAATCAAAACTCTCCAAATGACAAAAGTTAACTTTTTCCTTTTTTTCTAGATCTAGAACTTATATATTTCTTGGCAAGTCGTCTTTTTGTTTTGCTTCAGTTTTCCTTTTTTTAAAATTATTATTATAGAGATGTCTAAGAGTTAAGTATACTAATTCTTTATGTCAATTCTAATGAGTTTGAATAAACCTTGTTTTTAAAACAATTCTGATTTTACTACATTTTTCTCAGGTCATCTTATACTTTCATTCTTCTAGTTTTTTACCTCCATATTAAGTTTTGGAGTTGATCACTACATATAGTACTTTTATTGCCTTTTAGCCCAAGATGAAGAACTTCAGAAATGTTCTTATACCAGCTTCTTAGAATTATTTTAGGAACCAGCTGGAAAATACTCCAGTAAGCTTTTTTTTTATAATAGGTCATTTGAACTATTCATTGTCCTGATAATTGATGGAAGAAATGACAAAGTAGATGATTCTCTTGGATTAAAGTGTAGATGGCTGTGGTGTGTGTATCTGTTAGATTTATTTCTCTAAGGTAGTTTAAAGTATTTCTTGCCAAAATCTAATTGATGGCTGTATTAATTCCTTAGAAGAGTTTCTTTGAATGCTGTTAACAAGCACCTATTTAAGAAGGAATACTGTAGGCATTACTAAATAAAGCTTCAATTTTGTATCGTATCTTCTATATATTTTTTTCTACTGATACTAATATCAGCAAAAGTGGCAGAATATACAGACTAGCTTACAGGGAGATACTTTTACCTTAAAATTGATCTTGTGACTTTCATATTATTATAAATATAAGTCCTATCACATGTTAATGTGTTACAAGGACAAGAAATTTGGGGTCAGATAATTTTGCCACATCTGGATTATTCAGGCCTAAATGGATTTCTTTACTGCAGGACATTTTAAAATCTTAAATCCACTAATGTACATTATAAGTATTTCAGAATGGGACAAAATCGTGTTCATAGAACTTCTTTAAACATGGAACACTCATTTAGAAGACTGTTGTTCCATAGAACATATTTTGGGAACTGTTTATAGTTGATGGAGTTAGTATTCATGTGAATTGCTGTAAAGGAAGTAGCGTGTCTAACCTTTATTGATCAGTGCCATCCAGTTGATTTAAAAAGGTATTAACTTTAACACTTGGACACTTGGGACAGTTAGTTTCAAGTGCTTTATGGATCCTTTTAAAAAATAAGAGCTTTAAGATTTCAGGTATAGCTTTTCTATTGCTGCTTCTATAGCTTTTCTCTAGAATGAAATTCATCCACAGGCTTAGTTGTTGTTGAAATGTATCTTAAACAGACTAGTGTGATGCCATCTCTTGATGACTCCCCCAACTTTTCATTCCACCCTGGTGTTCTCTACTGTGCTCCAAACTGATATTTTTAAGTTCTGTTCTGACAATTTTATATGCAAACCCTTAGACGCATCTGAACTTGGTCAAAACTTCGCTCATCCTCTCCCATTTCATCCTCCCTCAACTCCAGACTTGAGTTTCTGTTTCCCATCCTGGTCAGTGGCACTATGGACATTTTGGTCTTGTTCTTTCTTGTAGGGGCTGTTTGATGCATTGTAGATGTTTTCTGACATCCCTGGATTCTACCCATTAGATTCCAATAGCAATCTCCCTCAGTTGTGACAACCAAAAATATCTCCAGAAATTGTGAAATGTCCCATTTGGGACATATCACCCCCCATTTGAGAAGCACTGCCTTGAAACCAATCTGTTGCTTAATCTTATCAATTGTTTTCTGAATTTACCTTTAATCCCTCCTTAATATTCATCCCGCTCTCAAACCTCCATTCTTCTTCCTTCCTTCCTTCCTTCTTTCCCTCCCTCCCTCCCTCCTTCCTTTATGTTTATTTATTTGTTTTTGAGAGAGAGAGAGCACAAGCTGGGGAGGGGCAGAGAGGTACAGAGACACAGAATCTGAAGCAGCTCAGGCTCTGAGCCTGATACGGGGCTCTAACCCACAAACCATGACTTCATGACCTGAGCTGAAGTCAGATGCTCAACTGATGAAGCCACTCAGGCATCCCATTACTCCTTAGTTCTAATACTTGTGTTTCTTTTCTTAAGAGTCTGACTAGCCTTCCTATGTTCAGTCTTGTTTCCTTCCCATCTACCCCTTCAGATACTTGAAAATGTATCTTTCTAAAATGCAGAGCTGTTCTCTATTTATAATCTCTCAGTAGTTTCCAGACAGGGTCCACATGAATTGGCTTCTCTCAGCCTCATTCTTTAAAGGCACTCATACTCCCTTAGGTTCTTGCTATACGTACCAGTATACTATTGCCTCTTCCCACTTTACCATACTTTGTTTCAGACTCTACTTAGACATCAGTTTTTCCATGGTAGCTCTCAGTCACTTATTTCCAGAGAATCTATCATGATGAAGAGTATGTTATTTTTTTTTACATCTGTCCTCCTTCATCAAATTGAACTCTTTAGAGGAAGGAACCATCTTTTCTCTGTTTTTGGCTTGTAGTAGATATTATATTCAATACAAGTGTGAACCATTCATTATTATTGCCTTGATAGATGTAGTAACTTCCTCTTTACTTCTTGGAACTCTGTTCCCTTTGTCAGCAGTGAAAATTTTTTTCTAATATTTTTAATGTAGACTTTGACAAGATTTTTACCAGAAATCTTGAACTATAATTTTAAGAAATCACCTATCAGAAGTGAATTGAAAAGCAATGTACTTAGTTGATTCCCAAATTCATAAGACACACTTATGAAATAGCTAGTTTAAAGATTTTTATTCAAAAGAGGGTTAAATTCATGAATTAATTGTGTAGATTAATATAATTGTGTGAATTGAAATGTGGAAAACACTAGATTTCCATTGATAAGGATTTGTTGATTGATCATGTAAGATGTGTGAAAGCAGTATCATTGTCTTAACTATTTTTGTTTCTTATAAAATACATACATTGCAATACCCTGCACTATTTAGAAATTTACTGCCTGTCAAATGGGGGGAAAAGTTGTTAGTAAACACTAGACTTCCTTCCATGCCCTAATAAATACACTTCTGTGTGACTGGGCGTTCCTGTGGATTGGAACTAGTTGTATATAGTCAGGCTGACTACCTACACTTACACCTAGAATTTTAATTAAAAGGTGAAGGAAAAAACCCCAAAAACTCAAGGTTTGCAGGACTTTGTGGAAGATAACCCAAGTATAGCATCAGCTTCACTGAAAAATTGAAGGATTGAATTGAAAAGATGGGGAAAGAGGGAATGAATTAGACCTCTTTCTAATTCAGAAGAATTCTGCCTTCAGGCACAGTGCCTTACCAGGTTGTGAATGATTTTTTGTTAAATGAATGTATATATAATGTGAGTTAAGCCAAAAGTAATGATTTTCTGCTTCAGTTTTTAGGGAATGGCATAAGATATATCAATTGCTTTAAAAGAAATTCTTAGAATAAGAAAAGTTGCTGTGGAGGTTCCCAGAAATAAAGCTGGGAAGAGCCAGGTTACCCACAGGGAAGGGGCCTCCCTTTCATACCTCTCTCCAAGGGCTGAAGAAGATGATAGGCGTATGTGACACCCCGCCCATTATTATTAACCGAAAGAGTCATCTTGTCACACGCCCAGACTTGCCTTGCCTGTTTTCTAATTTCTCTTTTTCGATACTTTCCTTTCTTTAAATTTAGAATATTAAACATTATTACTGGTTAAAATTCTCTTTAGGACCTTAAGCAGCTTTAGGAAAGGAACATGTATAATTGAAAGAAAAACTTTATTTGGGCTCAAATAAAAAAAAGCCTGGTAAAGGCTGTTTCCAGAAGAACTTCTCAGAACTTTGAAAATTTTTCATCCTAATGCTTCTGTTGCATATAGATCATGACGTGCTTGTTTTCCAGACTGTAAAATAAGCTAATGATATTTTGAATATACATTTTTTAATTGTGTTCTTGAAATTATTTTATTTTATTTTATTTTAATAGTTTATTGTCAAATTGGTTTCCATACACCCAGTGCTCTTCCCCATACGTGCCCTCCTCCATCACCACCACCTCTTTTCTCCCCTCCCTTGAAATTATTTTAAAAATCTGTTTAAGGTCCTACTTAATCTCAGTAAAAGATACTGTGGTTGTGAGCTACTTTGTTTTCCATATACTTATTGTAGTAGATATTAGATTGAGTGTAAACTTTTCCTCAGTAAGTTTATTTACCTGTTACCAGAATAATCTAGCTTTAAATGGGTAAACACTTTTAACCTAGTGCTTATATAAGGCTCTTGTATTTTAATAGGATAGAGTTGATTCTCATAATTTAGAGTAGTTGTGTTCTATAAAGGCATAACAAACACTGAATTGTCAAATACTAAATGATTGCTCCTAGGGGACATAGAGAGTTAGGTTCCTATAAGCCTCCAGTCACATTTTCATCAACCAATCAATATATCATAAGCTTGTTTTATGTGTGTTTGTATTTAAAGACCCCCTATTTAATATATATTATTGATTTATTACCATTGAACTCATGGCCAACAGCACTGTAATTCATACCTGAACAAAGCTTAATCACATTCTCTCCATAAGACAAATCACAGCCTTCTTGCACCTAAGAATAGATAGCATTTCAGCACTATGCTCGGGGGCTATTTTACACAGTGAAAACACCAACAAAACGCACAGTATTATGAGATGCATGAAGTCAAAAAGATCACTAAAAGGACATTTGTGTTTAGTATCAGAGCTGAAACAAGAAGGCCTAGTGTTGCCTTGATCAACCTTAGATGGAAACATGCACGTCAGGTGATTCATATCTTTCCACTGCAGAAGACTGAGAAGGTACCTCAGGTACTGATTTTGGAGTTAAAAATGCATTTTAGTGAGTAGGCAGATTGATCAGAAAATTAGAATGGACTATAATTGTTTTCAGAAACTTATAATTGAATACTTACAATATTGAAATATGGAAGAACATTTCTCTGATCTTGGGGGATGTGGGAGTTTTTGGGTAAATGGAGTAATCCTCACAGATTTCATGTTCTGCTGTCCAGTGTAATAAAACTGACTGCTTTCAATCTGTCATATTATTTTCTGTCCGATAGGGAACAACCCATCTTCAGCACTCGAGCTCATGTCTTCCAGATTGACCCAAACACAAAGAAGAACTGGGTACCCACCAGCAAGCATGCAGTTACCGTGTCTTATTTCTATGACAGCACAAGAAATGTGTATAGGATAATCAGTTTAGATGGCTCAAAGGTAAGTTATATTCTCTTTAAATAATCTTGCTGTTTTGCTTTATATAGTAGAGCATTTCCTGATTTATTTGGAGAATTTTCATTTTTATTTTAATATTTCCTTTTGAGTATTAAAAACTTAAAAAAGCCAAAATTGATCAATTTTAGCAACACTTTTTGTCTTCTAAATTACTTGGATTGACCACCTTATTTATATTGAGTTACATTCCAAAATATTCTACAGATGTTAGATTAATTTATTTGGTACATCTTCATTGCATATCTGTTACATATCAGGCACTATGCTAGTTGCTAGGAATATAGTGGTAAACAGCATGGACAGGTTCTACACTCTTGGAGCTTACAATCTAGTGAGGAGCTAGAATTCTTTTCAGATATAGTTTTGTAGGCTAGTCGGCAGTTCACATTCCCTAAATGGTATGAAGTCTGGTCAGTGTCAGCGTTAACGTTGACATCCCTTATTCTGAAAAGAAGTATGTGAACAAGACCTAAGTTTTTATTTTTAGTAGAGGCAAATAACATTTAAGAGCATGGACCGCCTGTGTTCATATCTTAGCTCTTTGGGCAATTCTCTGAGCCCAGATGACTTCTCTTGAGTCTATTGTTCTCACCTCATTAGTGGTATTAGTAAGAATTAAATGAGTTAATATCTACAGAGCACTTTGATCATTGTCTTATAGATGCTATGCCTTTCAAAGGGGGAAAATTCTATTTTTTAACCATGAATTTTGAATAACACATGTAGATAAAGAAATACCAATCATCGAATACTGGATATAATGTATATAGAAAGACAAGGCTCCATTCTCCTTCAAGGTTTTTTTAAAGCCATAAAGCCTTTCAACTGGCAGAAGTTTT
Organism: Suricata suricatta; assembly: GCF_006229205.1. Lineage (NCBI taxonomy): Eukaryota > Metazoa > Chordata > Mammalia > Carnivora > Herpestidae > Suricata > Suricata suricatta. The sequence continues at coordinate 56,319,831 of NC_043705.1, read as the reverse complement.
AGCAGGTCAGCCTGGGGGCTAAGAGCATAGACTCTAGACTTAGACTGTCTGGTTTGAACTTTTGTTCTACTGCTTACTAGCCATGTGACCTAGAACAAGATACTTCTTGTCTTCATACCTCAGTTTTCTCATCTGTAAAAAGGAACTAATACCTACATCATTACACCATGGAATTCATGTGAAGATTAAATAATTTATGCAAAAACACAGGGTGTATAATAATCACTATACAAACACTGCTCTTGTTACCATTATTAATATTTTCAGGTTGTTCATTATATATTGCCTAGTGGTTTTGGGAAACGAGATAATTTAATGCTCAACTTTCAGTTCGTTTTCTCTTGTGCTCCCTGCTTATCTCCTTAACTAGATTATAGAACCCTAAGGACTATTTGCACCTTATCTTATTCTTAAGTGACTAATGTGTATTTATTAGAATAATTGATTCTCTTCTCTTTTTACTTGAAAGATTTAAAGGACTTGAGATATAATAATAGTTAATTTCTATAAAATTTCTTTAATGAATAAATTTGTTATATTTTGTAACTAGTGACATCAACAGATATTGTTATGATCTCAGCCACTAGAATATTAATTTCTTTCTTTTCCCTGACTAGAACTTTCAATTCTCTATAATCTGTATTTCCCTCTTGGCCCAAACCACAGATGAGCTGAGTTTTATCAGGTGGGAGAGATAATTGGAATAAAGTTCAGCTGAAGTATTCCCATGTCCCTTGTGATTAAATAACACGTGTGTTCTTTCTTCTGCGGCATTAGGAACTCTTGCTTCTGGCCTTTCCGTTCTTGAGTGTACTTTGCAGCCTGTAATTAATAGACTCTTAAATAGCTCTTGTGAGCAAGTTTTTATTTACTTTAACACAATCTACCCTCTGTAGCAGTTGTATTTCCTATCACATCTTCCATTTTCTAGTTACTTCTTTAAAAACGATGCTGGTAACTACTGCAGTTCCCTGCAGGGAGAGTTGTTTTTGGTAAGCATTCGTGTAAGCAGAGTGACTTACTTGTAGCTAAGTGAGTGTTTTCTTCTCCTCCCTGCCCCACTTCTATTTCTGCACTGCGTGATGAGCTGGAAAGCCTTTAGGTGCCCCTGATTAGAAAATGTCCGTTTGTTCTCATTTAATGCCCTTACTGTACATGTAAGATTTGCTTAACTGCTTTCTAATCATGCTGCAGAGACATCAGCATGGCCGAGGGCCAGGATAAGGGCACTACATGATCTGTAATGACACAGCATTTCTACCTGTTTTCCTTGAAAGGATGGGAATTCCGGGACTGAGAGAAAATTTATTTTAAAGAATTAAGATTTTTCTTTTAAGTGGATTCCTATTCAAAGAATTCTAATAAATAATTTTAAGTTTTTTTTTTTTTTTTGGAAGGGGGGGGGGCAGAGAGAGAGAGAAACGGAGGGAGAAAATCCCAACCAGGCTCTGCACTGTCAGCACAGAGCCTGATGCAGGGCTCAGACCACACAAACGGTGAGATCATGACTTGAGCCAAAACAAAGAGGTGGACGACTAACTGACTCACCCACCCAGGCACCCCATGAATAATTCTTCTTAAGTGTGGGATTGTCTTTGATTTTAAAGTTTTTCTTCAGTGCTTAAAGAATCACTAAACAAGTTAATTCCATGACAAGTGGAAGCGAGGAAAGGTTCAAACTGGGGATTAAAATGGGACTCAGCCTTAAAAGCATCAACAAGTTCATTTGAAATAGCTGAACCTGAATATCTGTGACGAACAGCAAATGGGTCATTTTTCTTACATGCCTATAAAATCTATTGCTGCCTCACTTTTTGAGAGTTACTGGGATCATATGTAAATTGCCATTCTCTCTTTGAAAATGCTTATCTCAACTCAAAAGTACCCTCCTCCAGGAATGCCCAAAGACTGCCACATCTAACCTAGTACCTGCCAGTCCTTGTCTTCTAGTCTGCCCCTCTCTGTCACATGATGGTCTCACAGGCTTCACAGCACATACCACTCCATGAAATTACATTAGTCTGTTGTTTATATATTTGTTGATTGACTAACTGTTCTTGCTTTAAATGCTTTAGAATGGAATCCACAGTTACATTGCTGCTTGTGTTACATTTCAACTCTCTAGAATTGTTCTTGGCATTTAATAGACTCAGTAAAAATAAGTTGCATAACCTAATGATTCCATAACCAAATTCCTTACCTTCTGTTATATTTTCTTATTAACCACTTGTTAATATATTCTTTTTCATTGAGTCTTTCATGATAGTGTGCAATTTAGAGGACTTTGTTAGCCACATTTTACAGAATCTAAAATGACATGCTAGGAAAAGCAGTTTTTGAACTGAAGGGTAAGAGGTTTGAGTATGAGTATTTACATTTTGTCAGAGGTTAAAAATGCTTCGTCGAGGATAAGGGCTCTCATAGAACTACAGATAATACATCTGCTGTTGTGACAGAAAGCAAGGGGCCACTCTTTTCCTATCTTCGTTAGTAGGACAGTTGTACGTTTATTATAACATCATCAATACATGCATACTCCATACATATTTATGCTTGTACTGTTCACATGTTCGATAGATTTTGCTTTGTTCTGAAAATGCTTGATTTTCATTCTACATTTGGTAGTTGGCCAAAAAAGTGCTTATGAATTTGGTAACATGTTTACTTCTGTTATTACTGGAATCACTGTGTAATCTCAATTTTGGAAGGCATTAAACTACTTAACTAAACTGATTATATACTTTTTTAATGCTGGCAGAGGGAATGTACTTCAGTTAATATGTTACAGTAATAGTTGGAATTTATTACAGTGTTCACCAAAATTATTCATATACAATAAAATACTAATTTTCTAAGAAACTTAAATAGAAATGATAGTGAATCTCAGTATCATGAATTTATACCATTTTATGGGGAAAGAAGTCAAGTATATATTTAGGGGTTGTTTTTCCCTTGAGTAAGCTCATTAGAAATCCTTAGTTTTTTATGGAACTAAATAGTCCTGTGTTTAAATGCCTTTTTGCTAAGTTTTGGCTTGTTACTCATATTTACTTTATTTTTCAGGCAATAATTAATAGCACCATCACCCCAAACATGACATTTACTAAAACATCTCAGAAGTTTGGCCAGTGGGCCGATAGCCGGGCAAACACTGTTTATGGACTGGGATTCTCCTCTGAGCATCATCTTTCAAAAGTAAGTTAACTCATAAGATTAAGTGGAAATCTTCATTGTCAAGTCAGATGTCTTAAGTATATAATAGCAAATGGAGAGTGTAAAATACAGGAGAAATTTAATACTCTCAGAAGAACTGTAGTGACTTTAAAGCAAGAAGTGAGAGATCACTGAATTTCATTATACACATTAAAAACAGTCACCATTAACGGAGAAGTATTTGGGTAGTTAACTGTATGATAGTTAGCATAACACTTGGGGATTATCACTTCTGAATGGACTTTGCTCAGGGATTAGCACCCTTAGTGGAGATGGTCTTAAGTAGGTAGACAGCATACTCTTCTGAACTGTGAAAATAGAAGCTGACAGTGATGCAGTTTTCGGCTTTTTGACATGAGAGCAGGTACATAAGAATTACTTTGTTGAGGGAAAATGGTGTTTTCTCTGAGAATTACTTCAAACTGTCTGGTAGAGTACAGAGTGATGAGATCTAACAAACACACGAAGAGTTCCTGGAACATACTGACCAAGTGAGTTACTGTGGCCAGAAAGGCCCGCAAAATACAGACAGCACCACACGAAATGCTGGATGTAATACAGTTTTCCCACGTATAAGCAGCAGCATGCAGTGTTTATACCAGCAGCGCCTTGTGGGTGTCATCCCCAAAGAGGGAGGAAAAGCACACTGTCTCAGGAAGAGATACTGATCAAGGAGATGAGGAGCATTACTCGGCTCTTCAGATTTTATGCTCACCAGACCCAAAGATGTGTTCTTTGAACTTCTCCGTTTGAAGTGTTCCATTAAAAGGATACTGTACATTTCCCAATAATTTGATCTACATACAATCTGATGCCTTTTGGGAGTTACAGATGTTCAACTTCAGGGTCATCAGGCTCTTGTAGATACACAGTGTTCATGTTTACACTGTAAGCTGTTTGTTACAGAAATCATTCTGGTGCTTAAAAATAAATTCTTTTTAAAAATAATCGTACATTTTTGTGAGTATTTATCAACTCGTGGTTATAGTTAGAGCAGTAATCGAAGTAATCTTTGCTTCCATTTGTTTTGGTTGTAAACATTCCTTAACATGGTTGTCTTCAAATATTTTTATTATCTTTAACATAAATTATAGTTTAGAGACCAACGTTAAGGCTATTTTAACTTTGAACTTCATGATTATAAGTCCATTCTTTGTTGGATGATTAAAATGAAAAAGTGTTACCTGATTTGTTTCTGTTACACCCATATGATTTTCTAAATACATTTCTTGGGCTGAAAGATACGAGTTCTAGATTCATATATTTTAACATAGCAGGGACACAGGTATCCAGTTAAGCATTGCGTAAATAATCCCCCTAGGAAATGGCACATCTGTTCTAATACTTTTGCCATTACTCAGATGGAACCTTTCTGGCACTTCCTTTTAGAATTATGTATTAAAGTCTAGAGCAAAAGAAGTTTATATGTTACACTTGATAAATTTCTTGACCACACAGAAACTAAATTGTGGATTAATTTCTCAAATAAATTTGCATGAAATGATTTTGAGGCATAAGTAATTTTGACTACACATTAAGTTTTTGTCATGTCCTCGAGGTTACTGGGCAGCTAGCTAATGTGGCAAAGTAATAGCTTATTCAATTCTGTCAATTATACTGTATCCTTTCATTTGATCTTTTTTTCTGAGAATGGCTTTTATATTTCAAGAATTTTTTCTCTTTAAAGTTAAGATATACTTTTGACGAACCTTACTGATAGTGTTTTGACCAACCAATACTCCTAGTATTTTGAAGGAGAATCGACATGAATTAAACTAGACTTGACTCCAAGAGTTAGTCAACTCCAAGAGTTGATGATCAGTCTCTTCAGAATGTTTTTGTCCAAAGGTGACAAAATCATGATTTATTTTCCATGCTAATTTGAAGATCAGCATCGCTGCTTTGTAGACTATAGGGGATCCCAAGGAGTTCATAATCTTTTACATAAATGAAGCAAGTATGTAATTATTCTGGCTTACTTTATCATTAAACATCATAAGTGAATCAAAGCATTATATGGGTTTTGAAAATTTGGAAGGCAGTTCTGGACACGGGTGTCTCAAGATAAGGGAGAGTAGCAGCATTGAGAGAAATGTTTGGTTTCCTAAGGTTGACGTATGAGGAAATTGCAACTGTGATTGGATTGTTAGAGTGCTTACTAAGTTGTATTTTGTTACCATGGAAACCCACACCTATAAAAATTAGCAATAGTGTGAGCCTTTATGAAGTTGAGGGTTTTTTTGGTTAATGTATATAGTCTTTATACATTCAGTTCGCAGAAAAGTTTCAGGAATTTAAAGAAGCTGCTCGACTAGCAAAGGAGAAATCACAAGAAAAGATGGAACTTACCAGTACACCTTCACAGGTGGGTATTTAATTTCTTTTCCTATTTTTGAGCCTTATTCATTTCCGATGGTATCCTTTATGCCATGGTTACGCTTGGGAAAATAATGGCAAATTAAAGGTAATTTCCAAAATGGGCATAGAATATGCCTTTCAGTTTAACCTGTAGTAGTGGAGAAAAGTTGTTTTTTCCTGTATGCCGATGTCTGCAAGAATCTGGGGGAGGAAACCAGTTTAGTAATTATAACTGATTTTTTTTGATGTGCATATAACTTTAAAACAAGCATAGATTGGCCTAATGTCTTATATTCTGTAATGGTCAGTCACAAGAGGAGACACAGGAGAGGCTCAGGAACACAAGAGCTTATTGTACTCACAGGTTGTAGAAAAAGGCGGCATTGTACTCACAGGTTGTAGAAAAAGGCGGCATGGCACACATCTGAGGGGCACCTAGGGAAGCCTCAGGGTGGTCAGGAGGCAGAAAGCAGGAGCGTGGGAAAAGCTGAGGCTAGAGCTGTATTGGAGTTTCTTTGGGAATGGCAGGTCAGGGCAGACAGTTTAGGATTTGGCTAGTTGAATGATTTCTCTAGGCTCTAAACTTATAGGGCTAGTCCCTTGCTGCCTGGTACCTGACAGCCCTGGGATGATTAAGGCAGAGGAATTTTGCATCCTGGGTGCTTGGGCCAGATGAAAGAGATGTAGCTTTGGATGGTTAGTTTGCATATCAAAGGTGTGCCACCATCTTGCTCTAAGAATTGGCAGCCAGAAAGGTTTTTTTTTTTTAAGATATCAAAATGTCAAATATACAGGAAAAAAATCTGTTTTATTTGATTTTAGTGTGTTTTACTTGATTTTAAGTGTAATTAAATCTGACAGTTGGGACATTTTTATACTTAGTACTGAGACCCAAAGGTTATAGGTTTCATGCAAGTATTATTTCTTCCTTTAACAATTGACTTAATACTGACTTGCCCATCCTAATCTTCCTTCACTTGGAAATTAATTAGATCTCCAGATTAAGTTTATTAAATAGTCCTATTTCAGTACTTTTACAAAGGTTTTAAGGTACATGGTATGATTCAGCTATTTTAATAGGCTTTTCTAAAATTAGTTTTTAGGGATGCCTAGGTGGCTCAGCCAGTTAATGTCCACCTCTTGATTTTGGCTCAGGTCTTGATCTCAGAGTTCATGAGTTTCAGCCCCATGTCCAGGTCTGCTTAGGATTCTCTCTTCTTCCCTCTCTGTCCCTCTCCACCCCCAAAAATAAATACAATAAAATTAATTTTTATTTCAGTCTGTGCCTTAAGCTTAGAGTTCAGGTTTGTGTTGGGTTCTTGTCTATAGCAGTTGTTTTTGAAGTGTACTCAGGAGTTTATATGAAAAGGAAAAATCAGATGTTATAAATGTTTCTCTGGAACAATGTCAGTAGTAGCAGATTTACATAAAATTTGAGGAAGTAAATAGGAATTGCTTGGGAATTTCCTGACCAGCCATTTTAGAGATTTTTTTTTTTTGCTCTTCACCTTCCTTCTCACCCCTGGCACCCAGCTAGGTTTTGATAAACCCTGCTGGTATAAAGAGTTGGGGTTTTTTTGTTTGTTTTGTGTTTTTGGTTTTTTGCTTTTACAGGAAAAGAGAGCTCTGTTAAGTATGCTTAAAGTACATAGTTCCTCATAGACTACAGGTGTGCTCTGGATTGAAGCCAGGGCTCCATTATACCGCCTCCACATTTGCAGTGACCTGGAATAACATGAATAACTATCTTCCCTCAGTGCTAGTAGAGTGATACTTTTCATAAAAACCTATTTAAAATTTAGTACCAATGCATGTTGGGAGCTCCAGGTCCTCAGGCGAATGATTCTAGCATTGTAAGAAGATACTATAGCACATGCAGGTAGAGAATAAATGAAGGACTCCAATAAAATTATAATGGATTACACTTGGCCATTGTATTTAGTTCTTGTTTCTCTGCTCATAACTTGTTTTTGTTTAATTGGCCATAAGCAAGTCGCTGGTATGATACCTGCTCTTTGGTGGTAGGAATGTCTTTAAGCCTTCCCTTTCATCAAAAGAATATATCCAAGATGTTTATATATGGAAAATACTGTGAAATATAAGAACTAAAAAAAAAAAATCTTAAGTTCATCAGTGTTTGAGAGACAGAATATACTGACCTTCAATTTCCTTTTCAAATCATTTGAAGTCTGGTTGCTAATTTGATGTACAAAGCTAGAGTAATAGTTTAAAAAAATTATTTATTTTCACTTCCATTTCTTCCCCCTCCTTTTTTTTTTGACAGTTTCTTAGAGATGTCATTAATATCTCTGTTTTATTTTGAAATAGATGGCTGCTGGCCACTCTGATTTTACTCAGCTGGAGAGTAGAGCTTGATTCTACTTGTTGTAACCTAATCTGCCAAATTAGCACTCTGCCTAAAGAATAGACTATTACTCAGGAATTGAGCAAGGGAATCAAGAAGTTAAATGGAATAATTGGTAGTGGTAGGCACTCACTTGGTCATAGCTCTTGTTTTTATTTGAGGAAGGATAATAGACTGGTTAAGAGTATGGGTTTTCCAATCAGATAAATTTATATGTAAAATTTTTTTTTGTCACTGTGTAATCTTGGGAAAATGGCTTAACCCAGGTCTCTTCATACATCTGTAACATGGGAATTACATTACTTAGGCTGTAGGATTGTTGGAGAGAATAAGTATGATAATGGCAATGTCAAATGATAATGGCACTATTATAGGTTTTACAGCCTGTCTTTGAATATGGACTCTAACCCTTACTAGTTTCTTTTTAATGTAGGCAAATTATTATTTTTTTTAATCTATAAAATGAGAGAGTAAGAGCAGGATCTCCTGAAACTAATATAATACTGTATGTTAATTATACTGGAATTAAAATTAAAAACTTAATGGGAAAAAAAAGCCCAGTATCTCCTTAGAGGGTTATTGTGAGACTTAAATGAGGATTACAAAGTGCTTATTAGATAGTAAGTGCTTAAGTGTTAACAGCTTTTGCAGGTGATGTGGCCTGCATCAGAGTACCCTGGAAAACTTGTCAAAACACAAAATGCTCAGTCCTATTCCTGGCATTTCTGACTTAGTATGGCTGAGACGGGGCCTCAGAATTTGCATTTCTGACAGCATTCTGGGAGATGCTGACACTGTTGATCTGGGGACCACACTTTGAGAAGCATTGCTGTAGACAAACTATTCCACATCCCTAACGGCCTGTGATGAAGAGAGTCTGGCATTTAGAGCCAAGTTAGCCACTTCGCCATTCTTAAATTCTTGAGCTAAGTTTGTATACTTGATAGAATGTGTGGTCCTGTCAAATAGTCTTTATGTTGTTTTCATCAAGAAAACATCTCCAGGAATAAGTTGAATCATGTGTTTGTTGTTAATCTGTTTCATGTCCTTCTTTAAATAACAGACATTAATTTAGAACTTTTTCTCTTTTGGAGATCTTATGTTCTTGTGTGTCCATGGGAATCTTTTAAACAGCTAATTTGACATAAAATTCACGAGTGATGATTGACTTTAAAAGGGGCTACATAATCAAAATAATGCAATTTTTTTTCATTGGAGTTTAGAAAACAAATTTTAGCTGACAGTTGACTAAGACTTTTAAATTGAGTGAAATATTTATTACATTAGTTATTTGTAGTCAAACAAAAGTTAGGGTTTTTCCTCCCCCATATAAATTGTCAGGTTGTCTAGCATCGGATATATCGTAGCTCTCTTACTCTATATTTAGCTTTTATCTTCAGATTTTTAAAAATTTAGAGAAAAAGTACAATATATCTGTATGTGTATATTTAAAGAAGGGACAAAGTTTCTTGAGGTTTGTTATAAATACCATAATTTTTTAATGTTCATTTTAATGGTAAGTTGTATTTACTCAAATGAAACACTGGTTTATTGTAACTGATTGTTAGTATTTCTGTGACTAGCTGTTTGATGTTTTACAAGTCAGTTGACCTGCCTAGGTCGTAGTTCTTAATCTGTAAGGTCAGAGGTTTGAACTATATGATCTCTTTGGACATTTCAAGTGTAATAAATCTCAAATATTTCAGATTTTCTTGAAAAAGAATGTCACTTGCTATACATGGATTTTTTTTTGAAAGGTGCTCTGTATTAGCCAATTGTTACTACTGTGAACGATATCAGTTATATATTTAGCCCACAAATTAGAATTAGTGAATACCTATAAATTAATGTGATCACTTCTTAGTATCACATAACAGAAGTGGTTTTACTGAGCCAGATAACTCAAAACAACATTTACAGTCTCAGGAAAGGTTCACTAGAATTCTCTGGATATTATGGTTTTCTGTCTAAAGTAAGCACAGTGGACTTATGAGTCTCTAACCCTGTAATTCGTTTCAGTGGAGTATTTATCCATTTCTCTTTTGGGTTTACCTCCTAGGTATCTGTGCATTGAGAATAGAGAGGAGGGAATAGATATAACCATGGTGAAATTGACTGAACTTGGAGGAAATACAGCAGTTGAAGGAATGGTGAGGGAGGCTGATAACAGAAGGAGTTGGATGTTTTTGAAACTTCTTTTGTTGTTTTGTAGCATGAACTTCAGAAGAGGATTTCCACTTCAGATATTGAATTTGTATTCTAATTGAGCATCAGGGTGTTGTGTCCTGTATGTAGTTAGACATTTTGAATTTAACTGCAGTAGTCGTTAAAGCTGTAGGAGAGAGAGAATGATATCATCCAGAAAGAAAGCGGAATGGGAAGAGAGGAGAAGACAGGGCCAAAAATTGTCATTTGAAGATTGTCACTTAAATTGAGGAAGACAGATGGAAAGACTCTAAAAAGTGGTAAGAAAAGAACCAGCAGAAAATGTTAGCACAGAAGTCAAGAAAAGAACATTTTCAGTTGGAGGTAATGATTTGGCAGTGTCAGAGGGGGGTTCCAGTAGGGTGAAACTTAGGAGTACTTAAACCTACCTGGAGTTCATTGGTAATTACAGGTGGACTGTTAGTGAAGAAAGGACACTGTGAAGTAGTTTTTAGAATTAAAGGAGGTAGAGTTGGTGACTTTGGGCTATTCTTGAGACGGAAATGTTTGATAGAATAAGGTCACAAATACTTGTTTCTTTTTAAGGAGAAAATAAGAGTTAACATGATAATCTCTGGAGGATGTGAAGCTAAGAATATTCCTTTTATGTATGTGTGGGAGTGATTTGAATATGTTTTTAAGTGTAAAGAAGTCTGTAAAGGAAAAAGAGAAGAATAGAAGGAATGGATCGTTGATGGAGCATTGTGCAGAGGAAGGTACTATTGAAAGGGAGGAAGATAGACACAAATGAGCCACTTCTTCATCTGAGACAGGAGAGAAGGATAAAAATGGATTCAGATACAGGTAGGAGGAAGACTCAGGAAACCCATGCCAGTTTATTTCTTTCTTCTCTGGAAGGAAAAGTTGGGTCATTCACTGAGAGGAAGCACAGCTTGAAGAGAGAGGAGGCTTGAACACAGATTTGGAACAGCTGTTAGGTAAAGTAAAAAAGAAGAGTCCAGTAGGAGTAGTAAGTAAAATTAAAGCTTACTCAGTATTTCAAGAGCATAGATGGGGCGCCTGGGTGGCTCAGTTGGTTGAGCCTCTAATTTCTGCTCCGGTCATGATCTTACGTTCATTGGTTCAAGCCCCGGGTCGGGTTCTGTGCTGATAGCTCAGAGCCTGGAGTCTGCTTCTGATTCTGTGTCTCCCTCTCTGCCCCTCCCTGCTCATTCTCTGTCTCAAAAATTAACAAAGAGCATAATTGAAGTCAGAGCTCAGGATTATCTTCATGACACTAATCAGCTTATTTAACAATATTTTCTCTCATAGCATTTGGTAGCTTGGGCACATAGGAATAGAGAATGATGGTACAGTTGATGGGAAATTGGAAATTGGCAAGATAGTCATTGTGGGAAGGTCAAGAAATTCCCCCTAATTGGAAAGATGCTAGTGAGAATATCATTAAGGTAATTGGTTTCCTGGTATAGGCTAAGTGTGGAGAGGTGGCACCTCCCAAAGTCGCGTAATGGCAGAGGGCCCGAAGATGCAGGGTTAAAGAGCAGGTGGGAAGGGTGTGGGTTAGGTTGAGAGGATAGGGGCTTGTACAGCCCCTATTATCTGTTGGAATCAACATTCGTAGTTGACGAGTTAGTGGAAAAAAGTCAGTTCCTGTGATGAAGTTAAAAAAAATCTTAAAAAATTTGTAAAATAAAATTCAATAATACTATGTTTTATATATTTGCCAATATTTTAATTTAAAGGTGAAGTGTTCTCTCCGAATATGAATCTTGATTGGAATTCTGTGTTACCTGTCTGACACAAACCATGTTCAATAATTGTCAGCAATTTCCTGTTTTCCTTTAAGTAGAGCTAACCCTGGTCACTTGCAAAGAAATCTGAGTGTGATAGTAGATGTTTATGTCATTTTTCTGATACTGTATGGGTAGCATATTATGTATGTTATGTAATAGTTTTTGGGGCGCCGGGGTGGCTCAGGTTAAGTGTCTGACTTTGGCTCAGGTCATGATCTCATGGTCTGTGGGTTCGAGCCCCACGTTTAGCTCTATGCTGACAGCTCAGAGCCCGGAGCCTGCTTCAGATTCTGTGTCTCCCTCTCTCTCTGCCCCTCCCTAGCTTACTCTCTGTCTCTCAAAATAAAATAAAGACATAAAAAAAATATTTTATTATATATATCAACTTCATTAGTGGACTTTATTTTCTGGTCATTTACTGTTTAGTCCCCAAATAACCACTCGAGGTTTGCATCCAGATTTTATTAGTTTGTATAATACGTAATTGAACTACATAATTATATGAATACAATTGGCATAAACATGTTACGTTTGGGACAAATACAGCTGATTCTTGGTAAGCATTTAATGCAGCTGGTAGGTGCAAAGATGCAGAATAGAGATAAACCCACTAGCACTGTGCATCCGTCAGTCAGTACACTTTACATAGGGATGGAAGAGCATGAGTTAATCAAGAGACAAGGTACAAAGAAATTCTTTGGTTTTCAGAAAGTGGGATGTCAGAGATGGTGACCAGGTAAGGGCATGATTTGTGATAGTAGGCATTTATCTCAGCCTTATCTTCCTTTATATATCCTTTTGCTCTTCTGTGTTTCTTCCTTTGCATTTCTTTCCATATCCACAGCCATTGGAACTCAAAATCCTAAGGTCTTCCTTCAGTTTTTCCTGTTGGAGCCTCTGCCCAGAAAAGACTATTCTCATCTTCATATTAAATACAAATGATGGGAAATGGAATAAGTCTCCTTTGAATGTTTATTAAGTGATAAAGGGAAGGGGCTCTGTTTTACTTAAGTCAGAAAGGATGGAACTCTAACAAGAATTTTAATTTAGTCTTCATTGGAATTGAATGGAAGATATTAGTGGATTTAGTCTAGTGGGGAAGGGCAGTGCTGCCACATCCTTCCCGCCTACCCTCCTGCCACAGCACAGACACCAGAGAGGAAGTTGATGATCCCACACTAAGGCCTGGAGAGAGGGGCAAGGTCATTTCTTTTTCATGTGATTCCAAACATGTCTGTTTATGGGTTTTTTATTGTTATTTTTTGGGGTTTATTTTACTTTCAGATTTTCTACTACTTCATAAATGAGTAGAAAAAGAGAGAATTCTTAAGAATCACTTCCTGAATCTTACATCTGGCTCAGTTTTTTATATTTTATGTTTCACATTTTTCATTTCTTGTATCAACTTTGGTATATGGATATATATACACACGTTTCAAAGAAGGTATTGTTTGATAATTTTTCCTTAAAATGGCCATATTAGCTAAGAGTATCTTTCTAGGGGCGCCTGGGTATCACAGTCTTTTAAGCATCTGACTTCAGCTCAGGTTATGATCTCATGGTTCATGGGTTCAAGCCGCATGTCAGGCTCTGTGCTGACAATGCAGAGCCTGCTTGGGATTCTCTCTTTCCCTCTCTGCACCTCCCCCCACTTCACTCTATTTCTCTCTCTCTCTCTCTCAAAATAAATAAACTTTAAAAAGAAATAATAAACAGAACTATAGAAACAAATAAAAAAAAGAATAGCTTTCTAAAGACAAATTATCCTTTTATTCTTTGAAAAATTTGTAGTCGAATAAATATATACCCAAGTTTTTTATTTTAATATTTGAATTAAAGATATAGAATGTTGACTTTATGTAAGATACGGTTTTTATTTATAGGAATAATTGAAGTTGAATGTTTAAGAAATTACACAAAATTTACGGATGCTTGGGTGGCTCAGTGGGTTGAGCATCCATCCGACTGTTGATTTCAGCTCAGGTTGTAATCTCACAGTCATGAGATTGAGCCCTGCATTGGGCTCTGCACTGACAGCGTTGGAGCCTGCTTGGAATTCTCTCTCTCTGTCTCTCTCTCTCTGTCCCTCCCCTTATTTCTCTCTCTCTCTCAAAATAAATATTTTTTAAAATTACACAGAATTTAGATTTAAAAAAGAATATTTGGAATATGTTAAATAAAGCAACTTCCACTGTGCTATTTTCAGCATATACGAAATATCTGGAACATTTCACAGAATACTTTTTGCTACCTGTGGGGTAGTTAGAAGTCAAAGGAACTACATTTTCCTTTTATGCTCTGAGGTACTGTTGAACTCTTTCTTATGAGCAAATACTGATTTCATGAATGTTTAACCTGCTTACTACATGCTCTAGGCTTTTTGTTTTCACTTTAGATATAATGTCTAGGGTAACTAAATATACCTTTCATTAAATATAGCTAATATTAAAGTTTTCTGTTGAAAAGCTTGTTGAGTTGCAATATTGCAATACTGGAATTGTTGCAGCCTCGATCTCTTTCTTCCTTTCCTTTCTTCTTTCATTTTTCTCCTGCCTCTGAAATAGTTTTTCTACTTCAGTAGCATCAACTTTCCTAATCCCCCCAAGACCCATGTACCCAAACACTCATATTTCCCCAGAAGGAAGTGAGAACCAGAAATCAAACTACTATCCCTCTTTCTTCTATTTCTCTCTTTTAATCCTGATCTACTTTTGTCCTTCACACTCTTTTCAGTCAATTCTAGCATGTCTCTGTGTGAATTCTTAGTTGCTAAGCTGGTTATGCCCTTTCAGATTAACAAGGTAACTTGTTTCTGTTCTCATTTCCGCTGAGTCAGTTTACTATTTAGCTAATTGGACAGTCCACCTGGATTATTTTAGTTTGGTTTGGCTTTTCTTGCAGACAAATAGCCCTGATTTATTTCTTCTTGCTACTTAAACTTTTTCTGGCTAGTTGATGTGATTCATAATTGACCTAGAAGTAACCATTTTGGATATGGTTTCCATTTTATGTTGTCACATTATACTATAACTTTATTCTTGCACTGACCATCAGTTACCAGAAATAAAGAGGATTTAGGAGAATGAAATGAAAAGTCAATATGGAGGTTCTGTTAATAATTGAAAAATAGTTTGGGCACCTCAGTCAGTTAAGTTGTCTGACTTCGGCTCAGGTCATGATCCTCTCATATTCCAAGTTCCAGCTCTGTGTTGCGCTCTGGGCTGACAGCTTAAAACCTGGAACCTGTTAGGTTCTGTGTCTCCTCCTCTCTCTCGGCCCCTCCCCTGTTTGTGCTCTGTTTCTGTCTCTTTCAAAAATAAATAAACATAAAAATAAATAAGTAATTGAAAAATAGTTAAGTGATAAGGTAGAATCAAGAAAGTAGCCTTTTGACCTTTAATAAGCTTATATAATTAATAGCAGTATGGTATAATTAGTTAAAATATTTACATATGAAATAAAATATATACAATTTAAAACCAGAAGCCCCCAAAAGAAAGTTACCCTCACCACAGTAATATTTTCTATATTTCTTCCTAGCATTTTGCAATATTTTTATGTAAAGTATACAGATTATCATAATCTGGATATCTCCTAATTCTAAGCATTTTCCTGTATTAGACATATTTTTCTTTTTCTTTTTTTTTTTTTAAGTAAACTTTACTGTCAAAGTGGGTAGACTCGAGAAGGAGTCATATGCTCTAGAAATAAGCCACACAGGTGCCTGTCTTGTTTTTATTTGAAGAAAGCCTGTATTCTTTCAAGTTGGCAGATTGTGACCATACCAGCCCACTCTCTTGTGGGACACTGAGATTTTCATTTTCTTTGCTAGCATAGCCTAATGTTTCAGTTATGAAGTTTTAGTGCCCAGAGATCCCAAAGGGCCACAAAGCTGCACTTTAATGATCCCGTGCAAAGATCACCCCTGGCTAACAGGTTTATCCAATGTGCCCTCATTCTGATATCTACTGATCTCTGATAGCAAATTTAGGTAATCTCAGGATGGAGTTACAGTAATAGGTGTTGATTTGAGCTGCATTTTAAAGTCCACTTATTTTCCAGAAGAATAAATTAAATTTGCCTCGATAGAAAAATCTAAATTAAAAGTAGAAATAAGGCAGGAAATTTTGTGAAGAAAAATAATTCCATTATGAATAACAGGCAGGAAAAGCTGAAATACCCTCACTTTGTGTAAGTTATGGAGAGATTTCTGGCTGCTTTCACAGATAACTGTGGAATTAAAGAGTAGGGCAGATAAAAAAAATTTCAACTTGAAGATTTTTCTTCCTTTTGCCTTCCTACTTCCCCAAGTAAAACCACATTTTCTTCCATTTTTGTGCTATCTTCCTTTTTAAAGTAATTCTTTGAATATCTTTTCTTCCAGTCAGTTAGTTGCTTATATAAACCCACAAGTTTTTCAGTTCTTTGACACTATTTCTGAATTGTATCTTCACATTTCTAAATTGTATTGTTTCAGATAGTTCTATGAGTTGATCTGCTTTAAGAAATTATTTCACCTTTAAATTTTATTTTTTAAATCTTTGACTCAAATTTCAATGAAAATATGGTTTGTAAGTAAGCATACATCAGGGTCACTCTTAACTTGAAGATAATCTTGTGTATTTTAACAAAAGCATAACACTTTTATCCCCTACCTCCCTTTTTTTAAAGGAATCAGCAGGCGGGGATCTTCAGTCTCCTTTAACACCAGAAAGTATCAATGGAACAGATGATGAAAGAGCACCTGACGTGACACAGAACTCAGAACCAAGGGCTGAACCAACTCAGAATGCATTGCCATTTTCACATAGGTACAGATTCAATTCAACCATCATGATTAAGTAAATGTGTAAATATGGAAACTTACTTGGTTTCAGATAAATCATGCAAAGTTACTACCCTGAGTGAAAATTCCAGGTCAGTCTTTTTTTTTTTTTAAACTGTTTCTGTTAACCTCAGGAAGGTTTCTAATAATTTATAGTTTACGGATGGCTAGGTGGACTGGAATGAACATTTCCTTGATGTAGCAAAAGGGCTACTGAGTTAACTGCATGCAGCACAAATCACTTTTCAGTGAAACAGTATCTTACTGTAAATCTCTTCTACTTATTTTTTTTAACACAGCCCGTAAAAGGCCCCTTCGTTAACCTGATTTCCACTTTCATCTGTGTTCTTGAGTTTATACACTTTTTAAAAACAGGCTTCCTACTCTGAAATTACCCTTTACCTTACTCTTAGAGGTGATCTCACCATATGATTTCACAGAAAGGAAACAAGTTATTGTAACTTCTGTTAATGTTAATGTCAGATTTAGGTTTTGTATACCAAGGAACAAGATGAATCTTCACATCCGAATTTTAAAAGAAATTGATACTTGAAAAAGATACAGTGTATCTTAAGTGTGTTCTAAACCAATTACATTCATTATTTGCCATTCTGTAGTATTTTTAGGATGTAGGGAGGTTTCTGGAATTGCAGCATTGCAAATATGAACAAAAACCTATTAGTCATTGTCTTAAAGTTAATTTTTATCCTTCTTTAGCAACTTTTGACTAGGTAATTTTAAATAAAATTAAGAGATATACAACATAGGAAAACAATTTACTTTTGAAGAACACTTTTTAAAAAATCAAATTCTTTAGCATATTCAGAAAAATTGTGAAGTGATATAATCAAAACTCTCATGAGAATTCTAATTTCGGTTGCATTTGTTAAATATTAGGGGCAGCATAGATTACACATAATCAGAGACAAACACTGAGAGATCTCATGGTCAGGTTGAAGAAGAGATTAGTTACAGGTTTTTTTAAGAATCTGTGAGGAAAACTATTTGACTTCGAGGTATTCCAATTTTGTTCCTAATAATACTAATAATTTTGCATAAAACGGTAGACATCTTAGAATTATCATGGAGATCATGTTTCAACTATTGCAGTGTAAGCATATTCTCTTTTCTGTTGCTACAAAAATGACCGAAGACATGAAAATTTTTTAGCTCCCCTGAAGACTATATGTTCAAATTATTTTATAAAATATACACTTTTTTGAATATGTAATTAAAGAACAATGTGATAAATATGTAGTTTAAAAAAATTAAGGTTGAGGGAAGGAAAATTTTATTCCTATTAAATTTAGCATACCCATTTTAAAGAATTAAATGCACTGCATATAATTACGAACTTGATTTCTTTGGCTAACACTTAAATGAACCATGTGCATTGAATACTGTAGCTATTGGAAATAAGAACTTTCATATTTAACAATTGTAAAAAACAATATCTGGTTTACTTGATACACCTAAAATTCTTAGAACGTTTGTGGTTTGGTAATCTTCTGTATTTGGAGTTACTAACTGGAATTAGTCATGTATTGATTTTCTCTGTTCCTGGGAGTCTAATAGGAGTTATTTACTTTGATTTGAAGATACAGCTTCTTTGACTGGTAGAATCTGTAGATTAGCCATGGAGATATTTGAGTTCTAAAAAAAACTTAAAAGGTCATTTTAAGCTTTTAATTATGTTAAAGGTATTGTACAATCTTATAGTTCTCCTGTTAGAGTATTTTATATATACTTTAGTTTATAAGATATTTGAAGGCTTACCTTTTGAACAGGTTTGATTTCCACCTGAAGTAGAAAACTGAATGTTTTATAGCCAGTGTTAGAATCCCAAAATAACGGAAGAGACCTTAAGGAAGATATAATCCAGGATCTTCCATACTGGTAGTTTGAAATCAGTCTAGTTTATTTGTGCCATTCTGAAAAATGAAACATAATAAAATAGGAAACATCAGAGTAAAATTCATGTTAAAAGTATAAACTGTATTTCAGTAATATACAGATTTATGTGTGTGTTGGATTATGGTGTAAAACGTCATATTTTGAAAATGTGTTCCTTTGGCACATGAGGAGACTGAATCACAGAGGTTAAGTGAGTCGTGCTAGGTCACTTTGTTCAGTAGCAGTATGGCTCACCTTTTGACCCCAGTCGGTACAGCCAGTTAACAATGTATTTTAGCTGCATTCCCATCATATGTGCATTGTTGTGTCAGGAAGTTAATAACTTCCTGTCCAAGGAGAACTCTGTAGACATAGGATCAGTGTTTCATGAATTAGAAACAGGAAGAATATTAATTTTTACTTAAATCTGAAACTTGTGTTTTAACTTGGAACACTTTTTTTTCCCAATGGCAAAGACCATTAAGTCTATGTTGTTAAGGCTTAATTTAGACTAATTTGTCTTTCTTTCTTAGTACTTAATTCAAGAGAAAAGAATGAACAAAAAAAGTATATTTTGCCAGCATTTCTCTGTTCTGCCATTTTATTCCTACAAAATCACTCGAATGTCTGTCTATCTGTTGTCATTTGTAATGGAAGGATATGGCGAACAGTGATCTAGTCAGTCAAGTTAATTAAGAGTTGATGGTGTAATAGCACTTAGCAAGCCGATTTGTGCTCTTAAAATTCAAACCGTATGCCTATATCTCCTGAATTCATTAATTAATACACCAAAAGAAAGCTCTGATTTTCATCTGGTCCTGAAAATTTTAGTAATGTTGATATAGTTGGATCTTTATTCTCTGTAAGTTTTATGTACTTTTTAGAAGTACTACCTTTAAAGAGAGAAGCAAGATTTTTTTTTATTCCTCTTTAAACTTATACACATTTTCAAATATATATGAAAGAAAACTGGAATGAACACCCATGAATACATCACCCAGCTTCAACAGTTATGACAAAATGGCTAATCTATACTTCATTTCTGTCCAGGCTCACTCTTCCACTTTTATATTATTTTTAAGACATGTCTCCCACATAATTTAATCCACAAATACTTTTTTTAAAACTACTTTTTACCTTTTTAAAAACTTATTTACAAAGGTAGTACAGCTTTTTATATTCACCAATTCAGTGGCATTATCAAGTTACCTTGAATTATTTACTCTTTTCCTTGATTTGTAATTATACTGCTGAACTAAATTTTGAAATGTATGGGCTGTTCAATACTCCTTAGTCCGTGTTAAAGTACTGTTTTATGCCCTTGCCATAAACTATGCAAAAACATTCTAAGTTTCAATAAATTAATACATTTATATTACACTTATTTAAATGCTTTTTTAAAGTTTAGGGTATGTAAAAGAGGGAGTTTGTGAGGATAAAAATAGTAATTTCTTTGAAGAAATGGCATTACATTTTATCTAAATTGCTGTATTTTCTTAAAATGTTTTTTAACCTAAATGATAAAATTCATTTTGGGACTGACCCACTGAAGGGTTCAGGGCATTCTTTGAGACCTTAGTCTTGGATTGGCTATATACTACATAAAGTAGCTATATGCCAATAGGCCAGCGTATATAAATGGTGAAGGTTTTGTTTTCTTGTTCCAGGGAGTTCTTGTTTCTTCATAGCATCAACTATGTAGAATCCTGTAATTTACTTGTTAGCTCTTAATAAAAAGAAAATCTAGGATTTGTTCTTTTAAGATTTAAAGCTACTTAAAATTCTCTTGGAAATAGTTAATTTTATTAATAATCTAGTGTTAGAACATAATACTGAAAACTAAAACTTTTTATTTTGTTCATTGTAAATTTATGCTCCCAAATATACAGGAATATGTTGATAAATAAGTGCTGTTACCATAGTTTTCAGAGTCCAGAACAGATACATAGGCATTAGTAGTTCATGAAGCTATTTTCATAGCGGCAAATTTTAATAACATTTTGGTTGTCTTAATGGAAAAAGGGTTCTTTTAAGCACTGATTATATTTACATTCTTTTAATGTTTAGGTAATATATTCTTACGGTGCTGCTAGAACTATGTTTTGGGGGTACTGCGTGTATCTTCTTCTGTTAAAGAGATTTTGTTTCCAACAGATATTCATTAAAGGATATATGCAGAAATGCTACTCTTTAGTATATTGATTTTGCTTTAGATCAGTATAACTATAATTTTACTCAAATTTATGGAATCTGGATGGGTTCATTTCATTTCTGTTTAATAGATTAATTCATCCATTATCAGAGTTTCAGAAAGCTACTACTAATTTAAAACTGATGAGGGTTCTTGTACAGTTTCAAAAACTAAATTTCATAGGAAATTTTACACTCCGTTTTAGTTATATGTTAAAAATTTTAAGATTTGCTGTATCTTGAGTCAAATATAGTTTGTACTTACTTGAAAGGTGATAGAAATAAGAAAAAAGTGAATGACTGTGAAGAGTTCTTGGTCCTATACTCTCCATAGCTGTGCCTTCTGTCTTTTACTTTTATGGATGATAGGCAAAATTCACAAGGTTTATAGTTAGGAACTGAAATAGATATAATTTCTGTGACTTACTCTTGTTTGGATGAGGTTTTGTGTGTCAAACTGGGTTGAGTTCCCGAGAAGTGCTTTATCATGAATATAAATATCAGTGAAAAATTTAAGTTGTAGGATTTCCCTTATAGGTAGAGTTAGAAATGACATTTTTGCCATAATGGAACCTCAAAAGTTAGATTAGGTTTTTTAAAAATTAATTTGAAGTCTAAGATTATGAAAGATTGTAACTCAACAATTTAGAAATATCAGAATTTCCTTTACTGTAATTGTGAACAGATATCATTTTATAAGAGGTGCTGCAGTAATTTGGTATTATACACAATTTACATTTTCTGAAAAGTGAGAAACAATGTATGTATTTTTGAATAAGATTCAATAAAAAAAAAAAAAAAAGAGTTTAGTGACCAGGAATGTTTACTTTATTAGCTTTCTAAGTAAGTGTACTTAAATTTCCTACTTTGCATTTTTGGGAGAACTAATCTTTATTCTCTTCTAACATCTTCTAAAATATTTTGAAGAAAATGTAAAAATTTGCTGAAGCATTTTTTCAGGTGTTAACACTTAACATAGGTTCTTTAAGAAAATTACTATTCATATGAGACAAAGACATTACTAACTCACCCCCATTAGGGATTAGTCCCTTCTCCTTCTCCCTCTCTGCCCTGCCAGTGTCATTGATGGGAAAGAATGTTCACCAGTCCGTCCCAGTGATCGTCAGCTTCTGTTTTCCAAGTACCTAGCTGGAGTTGGAGGTGTGGTCATTCACAGTGGGACAGATTGATCCTAGGTTAATTATGATCTCTTCCCTGTAGAGGGCTTTTAAAATTCCTTTTGTTGTTTCATTTCCACTTTAAAAGACCATAGTGGAGATTCTCTTGGAAGGGAGGTATGTGATATGGATAGTTCTGATCTAGGACTTAGAGGAAAATGTTCCTCCTTTGAATTTGACTTGCCCTTTTTCCTCTCATTAGAGAAGTAAGGGATAAGATCAAGATGTGAACAGAGGCAGAGGTCAAACAAGCTATATAAATGTGTGACAGTTATGGTGTGTAAGAAATGGTGAGGTCTGTAGTAAAGTGAAGTGTGCAAAGTTCATCTGAAGATAATAAAGTTTTTAAAAAATAAGGTCACACAGAGGGATGGGACTAGATGGCCCATCTGGTTTCTAGTCTAGACTTTCCAAAGGAAACTTTGTGATTTACTCAAGGTAAGGACTTTAAGCAATTTCTAGCTAGAAGTATTCGTTGTAATAACTTGTAAACTCTCAGTGGAGATATTTGGGAGGATATATGTGCAGATGAATCCGGGGTGTGTCCTCTACTCTGACAGGTGTTCGCTCACAAACACAAAAGTCACACAGTTCTAGTGGCATGGTATATAGAGACCATTCCATGGTCATCCGGTGAGGCTTCCCAGCCTCATCGCCCTGTTCTTTTGTTGCCGTTGCTCCAAATTTCTTGTAGTTCTCCACATAGATCCAAGCAACCATGCTGTTTTTCATCCGCAAGGCTTTGTTTCCTTGTTTTTGGACTGTTCTTCCTTCTCTTTGCAATGGCTGTGTACCCACACTCCTTATTTTCTCCCACCTACCTCTGCCTTTAACTCAGCCACCAGCTGGTCAACCCCTACATATCCTTCAAGCTTTAGCACCACTGCCTCCAGTAAATTAACTCTCGTGCCCTCATGTTGAATTACATGTACTCCTCTGTTAAATCCCTGTTACCTCCTAACTTAATATATGGAGGTTAACATGAAATTATCAGTGTCTCCTGGGGCAAGGATTGTGTTTTTTTCCATTTGTATTCCTGGTACTTAGCACAGTAAACAGTCAATAAATATGAATAAAACAGTTTCCCTCACAGAAATGGAGTACATGCACTGAATACCCTTGGTACAGGGCTTCAGTCAGCTGAAGTTGCACCTACGGGTTCATGAAACTTTGAAACTAAAATATAAAACTAGCTATATTCTTTGAAATGTAGTCACTCTTAACAAATTTAAGTCTTGAGTTTTACTTAGTCTAATTTTCTTCAAAATTTCCTAGTTTGTATAAAGAAATTTTTTAAAGTGTGTTAGTAAACAATGTTCTTAAGTGCCTGAATAATGTAGAAGATACTACCATATGCATTTTCATTGTAATAGAATAATTTTTTATCCTTTTGATAATTTTTTTTATCTAAAAAGCACTGTAGAATGTTTCAGTGATGTATTTTTTGTGAAATTTGACAGTATTTGTATTCTTTGTTTTTAAAACCAGTTATAACCAAAATGTGTTTTTAAAAATTTCATCTCTTACCAAGGTCAACACAAGCGCTTACTGTTTGACTCAAAGAAGTGAATTTCAGGATTATTGATTTTTTTAAATTGAGAATTGTACTATGTACATTTCACAGAAGTAAAGATTGAGAGAACACATTTCGCATGGAAATAAGCTGATAGTACACTGACATGTATTGAAAGTAGTCATGCACTAGGGACTACACCTTCCTTACAGGATACACAAAATGTTAATATGACCAACCAGTTGGAATAAGTGCACATTTTACTTGTATTTATTTTCCATCATATTGCTATTTTTATCTTGACAGTTTAACTTGGCCATGTATCCAGTGCAAACAATAGAGTTAATTTTTATGACTGGACTAAACTGAAGTCTAAACGTTGATATTAGAACTTTGGAGATAGAAGGAACTTTATATTAGTCTATCCACATCATTTTACAGAAGGGGAAGCAAATCCAGGGAAGAGATATGCAGCATCAGTGTTTGCTAATGGCTAGTTTAGAACAGAGAGGTTTCCAAAGGCATTGATCATTAGGGTCCAACCTGGTTGAGGCAGCACTCCTACTAAACTCCAAGAAGGTTTGTTTTTTATGTCACATTTCAAGATCCTTTTTATCTGGATGTTTGTCATTGTTCAACACATAATTACATTACTTGCTAAATTCTGCTAAGTCTTACTGACTTGTATTTATTGGCATCCCATGAGTTTCAAGCCATTTATATATGTAATAAATAATTAATAATTTGTTGAGCAAATAAACGTGTTTTTACCATTACTGAGATGACAGAGAAGTTGGTACATCTTGATCATTACCAACTAAAATATACCATATACTAGACAGGGCCAACACAGATATTAATATAAAGAATAATCAGTTTACCTTTTTAATTCCAATAGGATCCACTTAGCTATTAATAGTACCATCAATAATTTTAGTAACTACTTTATTGAGGTATAATTCACATACTAAGCCATTTACCTATTTAAAATATATAATTCAGGGGTTATTTAGTATATTTATAGAGTTGTGCAGCTAATACCATAATCAGTTTTAAAACATTTTCATCACCTACCCAAAAACCCTGTACCCATTAGCAGTTACTTTCTTTTTGCCTTTCACACACTCCCCTTCTTTTCCCCAATTCAAGGTAACCGCTGATTTTCTTGATCTGTAAAGTTGCCTGTTTTGGACAGTCTGTATCAATAGAATCCTATAGACGGTCTTTTGTGACCGAATTCTTTACTGAGCATGCGTTTTTCAAGGTTCATCTGCATTGTAGAATGTATCAATACTTCATTTCCTTTTATTGCTGGATAATATTCCATTGTGTGGTTATACTACATTTTATTAATCCACTCATTAGTTGATAGACATTTGTGTTCTTTTCACTTTCTGAAAGTTACATCATTGTTATGAATAATGCTACTATGAATATTTGTTTACAGGTTTTTGTGTGGATGTATGTTTTCAGTTCTCCTCATATGTTGTACAAGTAGAATGGTTGGGTCATATGGTAATTTGCTGTTTAACCTTTAGAGGAGCTGCCCAACTGTTTTTGCAAAAGCTCCACTATATACACCAGCAGAAACCTTTGTCTAATCCAAGGTCATGAAGACTTACACATGTGTTTTCTTCTGAGAGTTTTACGGTCTGACTTCTTACATTTAGGTTAATTTTTGAATTAATTTATACATGCATTGTGAGATAGAGGCCCCACTTCATTCTTTTGCCTGTAAATATCTGGCTGTCCCAGCGCTATTTGTTGAACAGATTATTCTTTTCTTACTGAATTGTTTTGGCATCTTTGTCAAAAATCAGTTGACTGTACATTTATTTTTGAACTCTGAATTCTAACACACTGATTGGTCTATCCTATGCCAGTACCACAATCTTCACAATTATAACTTTGTAATGTTTTGAAATTGAGGATTTAGGTCTTCCAACTTTATTCTTCCTTTTCAAGATTGTTTGAACTATTCTGAGACCCTAGAATTTTTACATAAGTTTTAGGATCAGCCTGTGAATTTCTGTAAAGAAGCACATTGGAATTCTCATAGGAATTGCCTTGAATCTGTAGAACAATTTCATTGGTCATCTTAATGTCAAGTCAATCAGTGAACATGGGATGTTTTCCCATTTATTTAGCTTTGCAATTTCTTTCAGTAGTGTTGTTTAATTTTCAGAATGTAAGTTTTATGTTTCTTTTATATGTATTCCTAAATATTTTATTTTTATGCTGTTATTGGAATTATTTTCTTAATTTCACTTATTCATTGCTAATATATAGAAATACAGGTGAATTTTGTTCGGTGATCTTGTGTCCTATAAACTTGCTAAAGTCATGATTTTAATAGTTCTTAGTAACTTCCTTAGGATGTTCTATATACAAAATCATGTCATCTGCAAGTAGAGATAATTAGATTTCTTCTTTTCCAATCTAGATAACTTTTATTTCATTTTTGTGACTAATTTCCCTGTCTAGAACCTCCAGTACATGCTGAATATAAGGGACAAGAGTGGACATCCTTGTCTTGTTAGTCATGTGGGGGGGAAGCTTTAAGTCTTTTATCACTAAGTATGACAATAGCTATGGATTTTTCATAGATGCTCTTTATATTCCTAGCTTTTTGACTTTCTTAAAATTGATATTCTAATTGGTTAGTGATTTCTTCCCCTTAGTTGGTACCTTTAGAAATCTATGCTTTGACAAATAAAGCAATGTGCTTTCTTTGTGTTTATTTCTTAAAAGGTAATTGATAGTTTCTTTTAAAGAATAAAAGAACTTGACTGAGAGGTAGAATTATTTTATAAAACTCAATATATTTTTTAAGTTTATTTATTTTGAGATAGAGCATGAGCGAACATGCGTGAGTTAGGGAGGGGCAGAGAGAGATGGAGAGACAGAATCCCAAGCAGCCTCCATACAGTCAATGCAGAGCCCAATGTGGGGCCCAAACTCATGAACGTCAAGATCATGACCTGAGCTGAAATCAAGAGCTTAAGTGACAGCCACCCAGGTGCTCCTATCAATATGTTTTTTAAAGCACATCACTAGGCTTTAGTTTTTCCTGTTTAAAACTATAAAACCTTCCAGTTTTCTAGCTTTTTGTCTTTCCAAAGTATATGGAGCAGCATTTATGGATGGTGGTAATAGGGGTACATTTACTTCTTTATCTGATTTTTAAATGACTTTTTTCTTCACTGATTTTTTAATTTAAAATAATTAGTAAAAATATGCCCTATTTATTTATTTTTGTTTTATTGATTCTCTTATTTTTCTTGTCAAATTTTTATTTAATTCCAGTTAACATATCATGCAATATTGGTTTCAGGAATAGAATTCAGTGATTCATCACTTACATATAACACCCAGTGCTTATCATAACAAGTGCCTTCCTTAATACCTATCACCCATTCTAGCCCATACCCCACCCACCTCCCTCCATCAACCCTCAGCTTTCTATTTTTAAGATTCTCTTATAGTGGGGCGCCTGGTGGCTCAGTTGGTTAAGTGGCTGACTTTGGCTCACGTCATGATCTCGCGGTTCATAAGTTCGAGCCCCACGATGGGCTCTGTGCTGACAGCTCAAGAGCCTGGAGCCTGCTTCCGATTCTGTGTCTCCCTCTCTCTCTGCCCTTCCCCTGCTCACGCTCTGTCTCTCTGTCTCTCAAAAATAAATAAACATTTAAAAAAAAGATTCTCCTATGGTTTGTTTTTAGCTCTCTTTTTTCTTTTTTATCCCCGTCCCATATGTTCATCTGTTTTGTTTCTTAAATTGCACACGAATGAGTGAAATCATTTGGTATTTGTCATTCTCTGACAGACTTACTTTGTTTAGCGTAATATACTCTAGCTCCATCCGCATCATTGCAAATGGCAAGATTTCATTCTTTTTGATGGCTGGGTAATAGTCCATTGTACATTTATACCACATCTTCTTTATCCATTCATCCATCAGTGGACATTTGGGCTCTCTTCAAAGTTTGGCTATTGTTGATAATGCTTCTATAAACATCTGGATGCATGTACCCTTTAGAATCTGTACTTTTGTATCCTTCAGGTAAATACCTAATAGTTCTATTTTTAACTTTTTGAGGAACCTCCATACTGTTTTCCAGAGTGGCTGCACCAGTTTGCCTTCCCACCAACAGTGCAAGAGGGTTCCCTTTTCTCCACATCCTTGCCAACACCTTTTGTTTCTTGTGTTGTTAATTTTAACCATTCTGACAGGTGAAGTGGTGTTTCATTGTAGTTTTTATTTGCATTTCACTGATGATTAGTAATGTTGAGCTACTTTTCATGTGGCTGTTAGCCATCTGGACATCTTCTTTGGAAAAGTGTCTACTGGGGCTCCTGGCTCAGTTGGTTAAGCCTCTGACTCTCAGTCTTGCCATGATCTCATGGTTCATGAGATTGAGTCCTACATCAGCTCTGTGCTGACAGCATGGAGCCTGCTTGGATCCTCTCGCTCCCTCTCTCCCTGTCCCTCCCCTACTCGTGTGCATGTTCTATCTCTCAAAATCAATAAATAAACATTTTTTTAAAAGAGAAAAATGTTGGAGTGCCTCAGTCAGTTGAGCATTCGACTTCAGTTCAGGTCATGATCTCATGGTTCATGAGTTTGAGCACCACGTCAGGCTCTGTGCTCACAGCTCAGGCTTGGAGCCAGCTTTGGGTTCTGTGTCTCCCTTTCTCTGCCCCTCCCCCACTCGTGCTCTGTCTCCCTTTGTCTCAAAAATTAATAAACATGAAAAAAAATGTCCTGGTGCTTTGGTGGTCAGTAGCGTCTGTCTTCAGCTCAGGTCATTATCTCATGGTTCATGGGTTTGAGCCCCACATCAAGCTGTGTGCTGACAGCTCAAAGCCTGCAGCCTGCTTCAGATTTTGTGTCTCCCTCTCTCTCTGCCTCTCTCCTTCTCTCTCTCTCTCTCTCTCTCTCTCTCTCTCTCTCTCTCTCTCTCTCTCAAAAATAAATAAACATTAAGAAGAAGAAGAGGAAGAAAAATAGCTGTTCATGTCTTCTCATTTTTTTAACTGGATAATTTGTTTTTTGAGTGTTGAGTTTGAGAAATTCTTTATGGATTTTGGATATTAACCCTTTATCAGGTGTGTCATTTGCAGATACTGTCTCCCATTCTGCAGCCTGCCTTTTAGTTTTGTTGATTGTTTTCTTCACCATGCAGAACATTTTATTTTATCTTGAAATACCAGTAGTTCATTTTGGCTTTTGTATCCTTTGCCTGTGACGACTTGTCTGAGAGGTCAAAGATGTTACTACCTGTGTTCTTCTCTAGGATTTTGATGGTTTCCTATCTCACATTTAAATCTTTAACCCATTTTGAACTTATTTTTGTGTATGGTGTAAGAATCTTGTCCAGTTTCATTCTTTTGAATGTTGTCCAGTTTCCCCAACACCATTTGTTGAAGAGACCGCCTTTTTTCCATTGAATATTCTTTCCTGCTTTATCAAAGATGATTTGACCATATAGTTGTGAGTCCATTTTTAGGTTTTCTATTCTGTTCTATTGATCTGTCTGTTTCGTGGTAGTACCATACTGTCTTGATGATCACAGCTTTGCTTTGCTTTTTCAGCATTGTTTTGGACATTCGAGATCTTTTGGGATTCCATACAAATTTTAGGATTGTTTGTTCTGGCTCTGTGCAAAATGATGGTGGTATTTTATTTAGTAGGGATTGCATTAAATGTGTAGATTGCTTTGGATAGTATAGACATTTTAACAGTGCTTGTTCTTCTAATCCATGAGCATAGAATTTTTTTCCATTTCCTTGTGTCATCTTCAATTTCTTTCGTAAGTGTTATATAGTTTTCAGAGTTCAGCTCTTTTACCTCTTTGGTTAGGTTTTTTCCCAGGTATCGAATGGCTTTCAGTGCAGTTGTAAATGGGATCAATTCCTTGATTTCTTTCCCTGCTGCTTCATTGTTAGTGTTTAGAAATCCAACAGATTTTTGTACATTGATTTTATATCCTGTGACTTTGCTGACTTGATGTGTTAGTTCTAGCAATTTTTTTGGTGGAGTCCTTCAGGTTTCCTACATGGAATGTCATGTTGTCTGTAGATAGTTAAAGTTTGACGTTGTCCTTGCCAGTTCGGATGCCTTTTATTTCTGAGGCTAAGACTTCCATTACTATGTTAAATAGTAATGGTGAGAGAGGACATCACTTTTTTTCCTGACTGTAGGGGAAAAGCTCTCTGTTTTCCTCTATTGAGGATAGATTAGCTGTGGGTTTTTTGTATATGACCTTCATGATGTTGAGGTATATTCCTTCTATCCCTACTTTGTTGAGGGTTTTTATCAAGAATGGATGCTGTGGATGGAACTAGAGGGTATTATGCTAAGCGAAATTAGTCAGAGAAAGACAAATATCATATGACTTCACTTAGAGAGGACTTGAAGATATAAAACAGATGAACATAAGGAAAGGGAAGCAAAAATAACATAAAAATAGGGAGGGGGACAAAACATAAGAGACTTAAATATAGAGAACAAACAGAGGGTTGCTGGAGGGGTTGTGGGAGGAGGGATGGGCTAGATGGGTAAGGGGCAAACTGAAATCATTGTTGCACTGTATGCTCACTTGGATGTAAATTTAAAAATAAATAAATAATTTTTAAAAATGGATGCTGTATTTGTCAAATGCTTTTTCTGCATCTACTGAGAGGATCTTATAGTTCTTATCCTATTATTAATGTGGTATATCACATTGATTGATTGGTGAATATTGAATCAGGCCTGCAGCCCAGGAATAAATCCCACTTTATCATGGTGAATAATTCTTTTAATGTACCATTGGATTCTATTTGCTATTATCTTGTTCATAATTTTTGCAGCTGTGTTCATTGGGGATATTGGCCTGTACTTGTTTTTAGTGGGTTCTTTGGTTTTGGAAGAAAGGTAATGCTGGCTTGTAGAATTTTGAAAAATTTCCTTTTGTTTCTATTTTTTGAAACAATTTGAAAAGGGGAGCCATGTGGCCCTCAACTTTTGTTTGTTGGTAAATTTTTGATTACTGATTCAGTTTTATTTTGCTGGTTATGGGTCTGTTCAAATCTCTTTCTTCTGTTTCAGTTTGGTGATTTGTATGTTTTTAGGAATTGGTCTATTTTTTCATTATTGCCCAGTTTGTTGGCATATAACTTTTCTTAATATTCTCTTATAATTGTATTTCTGTGGTGTTAATTGTGATCTCTCACAATTCATTCATGATTGTATCTATTTGGGTCCTTTCTCTTTTCTTTTTGACAAATCTAGCCAGGGGGTTATCAATTTTATTTATTGTTACTAAGAACCAGCTCTTAGTTTCATAGATGTGCTCTTCTGGTTTTTTGTTTGTTTGTTTCTGTATCATTTATTTTTGCTCTTCTTTCTACTTCTGTTATTTCTATTCTTTTGCTGGCTTTAGGCTTTATTTGCTATTCCTCTTCTAGCTCCTTTAGGTGTGAGGTTAGGTTGTGTATTTATTATTCACCTTCTTCTGATGCCTTTAGGCTTTATTTCCTATTCTTTTTCAAGTTTTATAGGGTTTGAAAATATGCATGGTATGGTCTCAGTCCTTTTGTACTTGTTGAGTGCTGATTTGTGACCCAGTATGTGATCTGTTCTGGAAAATGTTTCAAGTGCATTCAAAAAGAATGTGTTTTCTGCTGCTTTAGGATGAAATGTTCTGAATAAGCTGTGAAGTCTGTCTGTTCCAGCGTGTCATTCAAGGCCATTGTTTCCTTGTTGATTTTTCTCCTTTACTGATCTGTCCATTGCTGTAAGTGGGGTGTTAAAGTTCCCTACTACTATTGTGTTATTATCAATGAGTTTCTTTATGTTAGTGATTAATTGATCATATATTTGGGTACTTCCACATTGACATAAATATTTACAATTTTTAGGTCTTTTGGATGGATAGACCCCTTAATTATGATGTAATTCTTCATCTCTTATTACAGTCTTTGTTTTACAATCTAGTTTGTCCAACTGTAACTACTTGGCTTTCTTTTGATGTGCCTTCAGCACATCTTTACACTTTCAATCTGCTGGTGTCTTTAGGTCTAAAATGAGTCTCTTGTAGGCAGCATATGGATGGGTCTTATTTTTTTTTTATCCATTCTGATACTCTGTGTCTTTTGCTTGGAGCTTTTAATCCATTTACATCCAGAGTGATTATTGACAAATTTAGTGCCTTTGTTACCTGTAAAGCTGGCATTTCTGGTGATGTTCTCTGTTCCTCTCTAGTCTTTGTTGCTTTTGGTGTTTTCTCCCCCTACTCAGAGAGTCCCCTTTAATAGTTCTTGTAGGGCTCATTTAGTGTTCACAAGCTCATTTAGTTTTTGTTTGTCTGGAAAACTCTTTATCTCTCCCTCTATTCTGAATGATAGCCTTGCTGAACAAAGTATTCTTGGCTGCATATTTTTCCCATTCAGCACATTGAATATATCCTGCCATTTCTTTCTGGCCTGCCAAGTGTCTGTGGATAGATCTGCTGCAAATCTGATCTGTCTTCCCTTGTAGGTTAAGGGCTTTTTTCCCCCCCTGGTTGCTTTTAGAATTCTCATCTTTTTCTGTGTATTTTGTGAATTTGACTATGATATGTCTAAATGATGGCCATTTTTTTTTTAGTTGGAATTCTTTCTACTTCTTGGATTTCAGTGTTTGTGTCCTTTCCCAGAATAGAGAAGTTTTTAGCCACAATTTTCTCAATAAGCTTTCTGCTCCTTTTTGTCTTCATCTTCTGGGACTCCTGTGATGTGAACATTATTATGTTTTAAGAAGTGACTGAATTCCCTAAGTCTGCCTTCATGATCTAATACCTTTCTTTCCCTCTTCTTTTCAGCTTCATTATTTTCCTAATCTTATCTTCTGTATCACTGATTTGTACCACTGCTTTATCCATCCTCATTGTTATGAGGGTTTTTATCTCAGTTTTCACATTTTTAATTTCAGCCTGACTAGATTTTGCTTCTTTTACCTCTACCATAAGTGATTCTTTAGTAGCTTCTGTGTTTTTTTCAAGCTCAGCTTTATATCCTGGTTCAGAAATCTTACTTACACCTGTAGTGGTTACATCCTGGCTGTAATTTCTACTTATTTTTTTCCCTTAAGGTTCATTGCTTTATTTTTTAGAGGAAGAGAGAGTGCACAAGCAGGCTCCGCATTGTTAGCACAGAGTGCAACGCAGGGCTTGAACCCACAAACTGTGAGATCATGACCTGAGCTGAGATCAAGAGTCAGGCGCTTAACCAACTGAGCCACCAGGCACCCCTATACTTTCTGTTCTTTCTTTTGGGGTGAATTCCTCCATCTTGTCATTTTGTCCAGGAAAAACAGCCAAAAGAAAAAGAAACAACTAGCTTCTAAGGGTGTTTTGGTCTGCTTGGTAAAAGAAGCTAGATCCAGAAAATAACAGGAAAAAATATATACTATTAATAGTAAAAATAAAAGAAATAATTAAAAATAAACAGAAGGGTAGATCCTATTTCCCTAGAGCTGAAGCCTTGTAGCACTCTGTGATCAGTAGACTTGGTATCTGCCAGGGATTTTGCTGGTCTTCTGGGGAAAAGGCTGTTGGCTGTTTCTCAGGTCTCGGCCCTAGTGGAGACATGTCTGCAGGACGAGCCGGGCAGGGCTTGGTATAGCAGCTCCAGTCTCCACTTGGTGGCCCTGTTTAGCTTCCTGGGGTGGGTCAGTGCTGGTGGGCAGAGGGTGAAGAGCTTCGCCTTCCTCTCTTGCTTCCAGAGCAGGGAGGTTGTGCCCGCCGCCCCTCAGGAAGCCCTCACAGAAGAGCAGTCTCCCCTCCTGTATCCCTGGATTCTGTCATATCCCCACCATCCTGTGCCAGGGGATCTGCCTGGCATGCTGCATGGCCCTCCTGTATTTTATCTCGGGAGTGGCTGTATTTCAGAGACCCTCACAGTCCAGCTCTGTGCTTATTCCCTGCGGGAGGGTCTCTCCACATTGTGGCCGGTCCCACAGAAAACAGTAGCACAACAGTTCGGGGTTTGTGGTAAATCACAGTGCAAAGCTAGTGCCAAGGTTTGCTGCCCTCAGCCAGCATCTTTGTTCCTGTGTTGGTGAGCAGAGCGGCTCATTGGTGCCCGCCATGTCTTTTGTCCCTGGGGAAGCCATATCGTGTCTACCAAATGTACCGTCAAGCAGAGAACTCTTCCTATATGTGACCCAGGGCATCCTTAGTCCACACTGTCTGCTACCTGGTCTCTGCCCTCCTTGCCCACCGGAGCAATGCCAGGCATGACCCTGACAGTGGCATGGACCTCCCAAACTTTAGACTCTGCACTCTGCTATTGATTAAAAAAAAACTTGAAATATTTAAACCCTTTCTTGTTTCCCAGTCAATGGTTTTAGGGAAGAATTTTTTTGTTTGTTTAATCCTCTGCATATATTTTCACAATTTTTCTCTTTCTCTCTTGCTCCTCTCTTGTTCCCTCCCCTCCACAACACTCGTGCCTTTTTTCTCCCTCAAATCAACTCCACAGTTCCTATCTTCCACAAGGTAGTCTTTTTTTCCTGCTTGTAGACTTGCAGCTTTGTTCTCTTAGTTCTCAAATCAATTTCTTGGATGTTTAGACTGATTTGATATTTATGTAACTATGTTCTAGGGAGGAGGCAAGCTAAGGGTTGCCCTACTCCTCCACCATCTTAACACTGCCCTTTTTATTTTATTTATTTATTTATTTATTTTTTGTTTTATTTATTTTTGATACTGAGAGAGACAGAGCATGAGAGGGGGAGGGGCAGAGAGAGAAGGAGACACAGAACCGGAAGCAGGCTCCAGGCTCTGAGCTAGCTGTCAGCACAGAGCCCGATGCAGGGCTCAAACCCACGACCGTGAGATCTGACCTGAGCCGAAGCCGGAGGCTTAACCGACTGAGCCACCCAGGCGCCCCAGCACTGCCCTTTTTAAAAAAGATGAAGAATAAGGATTTTCAAAAAGATACTAGATAGGGGTGCTTGGGTGGCCCAGTCGGTTAAGCGTCCGACTTCGGCTCAGATTATGATCTTGTGGTTCATGAGTTCAGACTCCGCATTGGGCTCTGTGCTAACAGCTCAGAGCCTGGAGCCTGCTTGAGATTCTTTGTGTCCCTCTCTCTGTCTGCTCCTCCTCCACACGTGCTTGCTCTTTTCCTTTCTCTCTCAAAAATAAATTAAAAACATTAAAAAAAACCCACAAAAGATACTGGATAAATCATAGCATCATTTTTGTGAATATAAAACATGTTCTTTCTGTGAATAGAAGTAGACATTAAAAATTATTCATTTCACATAACTCTGATTTCTAGTATAACTATTACTTTAGAAGATTCATTAGGTACATTTTCTTATTGCATTATAGAAATGTTTATGATTATCTTAAATCATCAGTTAAGCGATCAATACTTGTTTTGTGTCAGTAGTCTTCTTCCTGGTTTATAACAAAGTGCAGGTGTTGGTGGATGCATGTAGTCTAACAGAGTTTGGGCTTATTTGTACATTAACCTTTAAACAATATAGGGATGTTACAATCATATTGTGGGACACTTTAAAGGCTGCCTATGCATATAAATTAGAAAATTAAGTCACAAGCTAAATTAAGCCAAACTTTTTCAGTCTTTGTTACCTGGGGTACCAAAGAGAATCTTTATGTTTTGCTTAACTTATGATTTTCACCAGTAGAAATTCTTCATGATAATTAAAAAGAAACCTTAAACATAATTATAGAAAGAAATTTTCTTCATAGTAAGTTTGGAGTCTATAACATGAAGTTAATGGAAAAGCATTTAATAAAAGAGTCTTTAGAAAGTATATTCAATCCTCTGGCTTAATAGTTTTTTGTAATTAGGTCCTTCTAGGGTATGCTTTACTCACAAACTAAGCTGCTATTAAAGAGACTACCTAAGGTCTCTCTGGCTCTACAAAATAATAGGTTTTTTCTCTAGATATATTGAAAATGAATATTGATATTTGTTAAATTATGTGAAGAACCATATCGCTGGGTATTATCTGAGTCCAAGGAACGCTGGGATTGTACAGTAGGCCTGCTAGATAGTTTCTTTGTAAAGTCAGAAAAGATCAGTTCCAAGTTGGATTTTTTTCTCCTGCGAAGAAAGCCAATTTTCCTTGGCTGACTGATAATTTCTGTGGCCATCTTTAAGTTTTGGAGCTTAGTGGAGCCACCATTTCCTGTGGAAGAAGTTCTGGAGTTTATTGTAATAGAAATGATGCGAAGAATTCCTCACTAAGAAGGCATAACAGACATGGAAGAACTAATGACAACTTTAAAATATCTGATCTTCACAGTTTTAACTTTGAAGAGTCCAAAGAAGTGGAACCTTTAAAGAAGATACTTAACTGTTTAAGTTCCTTTTTATTCCTAGATAGCAATTAAGATATTTCTAGGCAATGGAAGAAAGAAATGTTTTTTCTTTTGAAAAAAATCCTATTATACAGGCATACCTTGTTTTATTGGAGTTTGCTTTATTGCACTTACTAGATAACACTTTTTTGTTTTGTTTTTTTTTAAATTGGAGGTCTGTGGCAGCCCTAATTGAACAAATCTGGTGACACTTTTTTTCCAACAGCATTTGCTCACATCATGCCTTTTGGTAATATTTTGGTAATTTTCTCAATATTTCAAGCTTTTCATCATTACTGTTATATTTGAATTGCTCCAATCTCATGATCAAATTTTAACAGTTGAAGAGTTGCTTCTTATGGAGAGTAAAGAAAGTGGTTTCTTGAGATGGAATCTACTCCTGGAGAAGATGCTATGAAGATTATTGAAGTGACACCAAAGGATTCAGAATATGACATAAATTTAAGTGATAAAGCAGCAGCAGTGTTTGAGAGGACTAACTCCAATTTTGAAAGAAGTTCTGTGGGTAAAATGCTGTCAAACAGTATCACATGCTACAGAGAATTTGTTGGTGAAAGGAAGAGTCACTTGCTGAATCCAACTTCCTTGTCTCATTTTAAGAAATTGCCACAGCCACCCCAACCTTCCGCAGCGACCACCCTGATCAGTCACTAACCATCAACATTGAGGCAAGACCTTCTACCAGCAAAAAGATTGCAATTTGCTGAAAGCTCAGATGATGGTTAGCATTTTTTAGCAATACAGTGTTTGTTGATTGAAATATATACATTTTTTTAAGACCGACTGCTATGGTGCACTTAACAGACTACAGTATAGTGTGAACATAACTTTTATATGCCCTGGGACACACATAAAAAACTCCTTTCACTCATATTGTGGTCTGGAATCGAACCCTCAGTATCTCCAAGGTATGCCTGTCCTTTGCTCCACTTAATTTTCCGAAGATTTAGAGCCCTTCGTGAAGAAAAATTCCTGTTTCTTGAGAATCACAATAGCTACTATTCCTGAAAAAGAAAAAATTGTGGAAAATAAGTAACCTAACTTGCAAAGTAGAACTGTTTATACATGTCATTTCCTTACGACTTAACATAGTCGTTTGCCTTTGTGTGATTTGTTATTCCTATTTTGGTCCATTTCTTTTGTTGTCATATATGAGAACTTAACTCCCCACCTCACAGGGATGTTGTGAGGCAAATTTTAAATATTCCCAAGAAAAGTGTAGAATTAATAATTCTTGACTGTTTCTTTGTTGGTAGTTTCTAGAATTACAAGATTTTGTTTATTTTTCAATTTACAAGTTTTTTATGTTAGTAGATATATTAAAGTGGAAATAAGATAATGAAATTGTAATTGATTTATTAATGAGCATCCTTGTATAATTTTAATGCATGAAATGTTCCACTGATTTTATTTTTAAAAGAGCTTTTATATAATTATAATTAAAGAAAAGCTAAAGTAAGTGTCTGGTTTCCCCTTTTATTTAATTGAGATTTAATTATTCATACCTCTTAGAAAAAAAGGTAATTCAATTCATTAAATTCTAATAAAAAAATGAAAACTACAATGAAATAGATACAAGTTAAAGGAAAAAAGAGTGAAAATCTTGAAACAAAGTTCAAGCTTAGCGATGCCTAGAATTTACTCTTTGATAAAAGCTGACTAAGCTCTGTGTTATTAGATAGAGGTGAAATCTTAGTAACGCTTTGATTAAAAATAAGATTGTGATAATAGATATTTGATAAGCACTTGCTTCAGATGACAGCAAGAGTTAGAAAAAATTTGCATAAAGGAAAGTTAGTTAAAATTCATGCATAGAAAATTCTTAATAGCCTGCAGAATTTGGTTTCATCTGTAAAATTCTACTTTCATAACATATTTTGGGAAGCAATTATACAGCGTTTTCTGTTTCATATAAATCAACCCAAGTTTTGCAAGCCAAAGCTTAGTTACAGCACATGAATTATCAGTTAATGGGTCCCAGAATGAAGGTTTAAAATCGCTCTCAAATGTCTACTTTTGCTTTGTTCTTACTGTCAGAATCAAAAGATAGGTCAATTCAAAGTGAATTTAGGGATTCAAGCTTATAATCTATATTTGTAAACAAATAACTTAGGAAATATTTCCTAAATTACCATTTTACTTAAATGCTTGTTTTATAACTTATTGTATATGCCTTAAAAAGGAGAGTGGATATATAGTCCTAGGTTAAATGTGTTGGGCACTTGACAAGAAAGCACTTGACATCAGAATGTTGTATTTTTGTATGCTTCATTTTTCAAAAATGTAATAGCTTTAGATGAGCCTTGCATACTTGTGCCTACCAGTCTGCTCCCTCGTGTCACATATACCACAGAATTCATGATGTTATTTAATTTATTTAACTTCTGTAGGGGTGGGAACTATACAAGGGACTTTAAAAATTTTTTTAAATGTTTGTTTATTTTTAAATGTTTTATTTATTTTTGATATGGAGAGAGACAGAGCATGAGAGGGGGAGGGGCAGAGAGAGAAGGAGACACAGAATCTGAAGCAGGCTCCAGGCTCTGGGCTGTCAGCACAGAGCCCGACGCGGGGCTCGAACCCACAAACGTGAGATCTGACCTGAGCCGAAGTCGGAGGCTTAGCCGACTGAGCCACCCAGGTGCCCCTGTTTATTTTTAAGAGAGAGACAGAGAGAGAGAGACAGACAGACAGACAGAGAGTGAGTGGGGGAGGGGCAGAGAGAGAGGGAGACCCAGCATCTGAAGCAGGCTCTGACTCTGACAGCCAAATGTGGGGCTCAGACTCCTAGTGAGATCATGACCTGAGCCAAAGTTGAATGCCCACACAGCTGAGCTGCCCAGGCAGTCTGGGACTTTTCTTTAGCTAACTCAGTTTGTCCCTCTAAGTGTTCTCTTTTTTAATAGTTTTATAGTTTGCTCTCATTTAGGAGTTCTATGCATGCATTCGTATATGTATCGATATGAATGATAGGAATTGGTTCATCGTGTATTATTGAGTGATGGTATATGGTGTATTATTCTTTGTCTAGTTTAATGCTCATATGTTTGATTACTGCAGCAAGAATAATACTTTGAAAATTCTAACCTCAGAATAATGAAAAAAATTCTATGTGAACAGTGAGCTAGTTTGAGGGTGATAATGAAATTCTTGATAAAATTTTATAGATAAGCATTTATAAAAATAGAGTTCCTTTCAAAATAATTCTGGGGGTGTCTGAGTGTCTCAGATAAGCATCACAATTTCAGCTCAGATTATGATCTCATGGTTCATGGGTTCAAGCCCCACATTGGGGTCTGTACTAAAAGTGTGGAACCTGACTGGGATTCTTTCTCCCTCTCTCTTTGCCCCTGTCATGTGCTCTTTCCCTCTCTCTCTCAAAGTAAATAAGTTAAAAAAAAAAAACAAGAAAACTAGAATGAAATAATAATTAGAATTCTGAACCTGGTTTCTATTGCCCCTACTTATTTTTTTGACGTGAAAAAGTGAAATCTAATACTGATATGATAGCATGTAATATAATATGTCTACTCCTCTAACCAATCTGTCTTAGAAAGCACATGTTAAAAGTTGAATATGTGCTACAGAAATAATGAAGAAATGTAACAGTACTGGTCATTACCTTAACAGTATTACTACTTAACTGATCTTTAAAATTTGGAAGGGCTATGTTGTTTCAGTGCCATTGTATTATGGAAACAGTTTACAGAATGAATGCATCCTGAGCTTGATTTAATTCAAGAGAGAATAATTTCCTGGGAGGAAATATGAATAATATAATGGTTTTGAGATCATTGTATTGGTTTCTAAAAATAAAATACATTGTTATCATCCTATCCCTTTCAAAAATAAAGGGTGAACTTGAGTTTTCCTGGCTATCCCACCAGCAGTAGTCATTTTAGGCAAATTATATCAGCTCTCTAAGCTGGTTTCCTCATCTGACGTGAAAGAGAGGTGTGAATAATGATTTCTAAGCCTCTTTCTCTTGATTATCTTAACCAACTGAGCCACTCAGGCACCCCCCTTCTCTTGATTATCTTAAATGATCTTGCCTTAGTCCAGGAAATGAGAAAGATGTACTCTTGTGATCTGCTGTGACTGGGCATGAGGTTTACTACCAAGTTTATAATCATTAAAAGCATTGATAATGTTACTGTGCTACATAAAAGAATCTATTCTATAAGTCAAATTAGCCATCTCTGTCTTAGGTAAAACATTAGGAAAAAGGAATTCTACTATCCTATGCTTTTGCATTATGTGCACACATAATTGACATTATCTAACTTCCTTCCAGATGGTATTATATGTGATCATTCCATCAGTTATCACTATTCAACAGTAGATTCATTTAAAATTAGAGCACTAGTACAGGAGATAGCCATATCATAATGTGTTAGAATGGATTATTATAATAGGATACATTTCTGAACTATAATGCCATCTAATAAGTAGTCTTAGATTGAAACCCATGATGATAATTAAATCTTCTGTACTTGGGAATGGAATTGAGCAGTTTTAAATCCTAAACACCAAAGTGAAAGAAACTTGCTATATGTAGTCACTCACTTTGAAACCTATCAACTACAGGAAAATGGTGTTGTCTGGTATGCTGTCTCAGAAAGGAAAATGTACGAATTTAATAAGTGATATATTGCTGTTGCTGTACCTGGAAATAATAGCATAGGCATTTAGCACCTCAAATAGTGTTGTTGGATGTCCTACCTGTGAGTCCCACCTCACAGTCTAATAGAAATTCTAAACTAATTTATAGAAAAAAAGCATTATACTCCAAAAATACAGGGAAGACTACTACTTACTTTTAACTCACTGAAGTTTAGTGATACCAATTGAGAAAGATCTTTTTCTTTTGTGTTCATTTTTCTTCCTGAAGAGATCATCTTGTGATTGTCTATTTATTTCAGTTCAGAACTCTGAGTCCAGGGCTGTGTGCACTATTCTTAGCACTTCTAAAGATTAGGTGGTATAGTATATATGGAAATCTATTCATTAAAGGGGCTAGGTGGCTTTATACTTAAACTATGTTTTATAACTTTTGATCTTTTAATCT
Organism: Suricata suricatta; assembly: GCF_006229205.1. Lineage (NCBI taxonomy): Eukaryota > Metazoa > Chordata > Mammalia > Carnivora > Herpestidae > Suricata > Suricata suricatta. Next base: position 56,278,886 of record NC_043705.1, on the reverse strand, counting down.
ATTTTATTTTACGATTGTCTCATGAGAAGATGAACAGATATAATTTTGCCATTTTCAGAGAACAAACTTGAGGTGTCAGGAGGTTAGGGAATTTTTCTAAAATTTAAAATACCACAATTAGAATTTGACTCTAACCTTTGGCTGTTCTGCCCCAGTCTTCCCCTAACCTCTCATGAAGATGTTTTAGTTTCCATATGGAGATCAAACTTGGAAGAGAGGGTAATTGACAAAATTGATTCATTATTTGGCACAAAAATAGCTTATGAATCTTTAAATGTGTGTTTGAAATTCACCAATCAGTAGTAGCTCTGTAGGCATTTCAATTATTTGAGAACATGTTTTGTATGGAGGTTAAGTCACTATGGTCATGGTGATATTATAGTTATTTGCGTTGATAACCATCTTAACGGGGTATAGTGTGTACGCTTGTGTGTGTAGTCATAGAATTCTTGTAGAGCCTACGGAAGGGAAAATATTTAGGTAATCAGATTTGTATAACTTGTAATTTGTACAGGAATTTGTATGTTTACTCTGAACATATACATTATATGTTTTCTTTGCTCTTCAGTCTCTTGATCTAGTGATGTTGTTAAGAATACAGTCTGAGTGTTTACCAAGTAGCTGGCTAACGGTTTTAATTCTGCTTAGAGTTAAGCTTTATGTTTCCAGAACCATCATGACATGAACAAACATTTGAAGTCCTTGTCCTAAGAGTTCTCAGACCTGCATATAATGGTCCTGACAACTAGAGAGGGCTCCATGACAGAAGTCACTTCTTGAGAACATCTAGATGAAACTTGTAAATAGCTTCAAAGATAATTTGCAAAATATGATCATAGACTCTGAATAGTTTAAAAGTTGGTTCTAAATTCTATTTGAAGGTGAAGAGGTTAAAAGTAGCTCTACTATAAACCTGTTTCCATCCAGAAGATCGGAACATCTGGAAGGCACAATTAGCTTTGTGGTCTTTTTATATGTATGTGTACATACATGTATAATCACCTGGATTAGAAATCATTAAACTAAAAGTTGTATGTGTAAAATCACCACGAGCCACACACCAAAAGCAATCTGTGGTCAAACTAAGCATGGCCAGCTAAACTAAGCATGACCAGCTATTTCTGGCAGTTATCCACATTTAGGTTCATTTTGATACTCATTTGTTCAAAATCGAGACTTTATTTAAGAGCATGTCTGTGTGCCAGGACAAAGTGAAGAGGATTGCCCTTGAACCTCTTTGTAAGGCAGAAATATAAGCAGTATGATAATGACCCATGGGGTGCCCTGGAAGCCACAGAGAGCTTCATCTCTCTCCATTGCTACTAAAAACTCTGTCTGATCTCAGATCTCAAACTTCACCTTCTTTTGGCCTATTTGAGTGCCAGGCACTGTGGTTACATTATTGAACAAGAAAGTGTTTCACTTCTCATGGTATTAAAACTTGAGTAGTAGGGGAGTAAGAAAAATAATTACATAAATAACAGCATAATTACTGTTTTGAAAAGTATCATAAAAGAAGTGATCAAAGGGAAAAGGAGAGGGCAGGTAGTGGGTGGTATGGCTGGTTCAGAAGAATAAGTAGGTCTCCTTGAGGACCACATATCACTCACTCTTCAGATAATAGAAGCTGGCCTAGGAGAGAGAGAGGGGCATCTGCTTGGGCCTTAAAGCTCTTCGGTGTTTAGTAATCTCATCCCAGTTCACGGTAATGACAATGGAAAGACATGCTAGAGAAAGGGGAGCCTAGGTCCCTTAGTCAGTTGAGTATCTGACTCTTGATTTCAGCTCAGGTCATGATCTCACAATTCATGGTTCGAGCCCCACATTGGGCTCTCTGCTGACAAAGCAAAGCTTGCTTGCGCTTCTCTCTCTCCCCTTCTCTCTGTCCTTCTGCTCTTTCTCTCTTTCTCAAAATAATGAAACTTAAAAAGAAAAAGCTAGAGAAAGACTGGACTGGAAGAAAGAAAGGAGAAAAGTTTCTCTTTGTAGCTTTGAGAGCAAAGGGATAGAAATCACGATGTTTCTAGTCCACTAGCTTGTAAGCCTTTTGAGAATAAGATTCATGCTTATTTGTCCTTGATGTTGTCTGGTAGAGTGCTTGATATATAGGTATGCAATGAACATTTATTGAATCAGGTGACTGGTTAATTGTTTTTTATATATTTAATTTTTTTTTACAGTTAAAGTAGAAATTCCTTGGAGGATAAGAAAAATGTCATATAGGGGTGTCTGGGTGGCTCAGTCAATTAGGTATCCAACTCTTAATGCGTCTCAGGCCATGATCCCAGGGTCTTGGGGTCAAGTCCCACATCAGTCTCTGTGTTGAGTGTGGAGCCTGCTTGGGATTCTGTCTTTCTCCGTCTCTCTTTGCCCCTCCCCTGTTTGAGCTCTCTCTCTGTCTCCCTCCCACCCCTAAATAAATAAATAAACATTGGGGGGGGAAGATAATCATTTTTAACTTATATACATAGTTGCCACAAGTCATATCACTGTAATATAATTCTTGAAAAAATTTAGCATAGAAGCTAGCTTTCCTGATCTGTATTTACACAGAGTAACTCAAAGTATTTTTTTTCTAGTTTTGAGACATGTTTGAATACAGCATTATATACGGTATATAGTGTGTCAACTTAATGCATTTACATATTGCAACATGATTACCACCATAGCATTAGCTACTTAACCTGTGTTTTGTCACTTAATTACCATTTCTTGTTTGTGGTGAAAACATTTAAAATAATACTGTTACAACTTTTAAATATAGAATACAATATAATTAACTATAATCACTGTGCTATACAGTAGATCCACAGAATTTATTCATTGAATACCTGAAAGTTTGTACCCTTTAACCAACATCTCAATCCCTTTTCCCCCTGCCCCTGGTTAACCACTATTCTAGTCTGTTTCTATGCTTTTTTTTTTAATTCCACATATAAATGGTATCACACAGCATTTGTCTTTCTCTGACTTAATCCACTTATCAAAACGCCCTCAGGGCCCATCCATGTTGTTGCAGGTGGGATTTCCTTCTTTCTCAAGGTTGAATAATATTCCATTGTATACATATACCATGTCTTTATCCATTCAGCCACTAATAATAGCCACTTAGGTTTTGTCCGTATGTTGGCTGTTATGAATAGTCCTGCAATGGACATAAACTAAGTACTCAGTTTCTTTTGGATAAGTCAGTGACAACCACAGATAGAACATAATTGTTTGAGTAGTGAAAAAAATATCACCAGTCATTACAAACTCATAAAATAAGGCATTTAAATAAGGAATTCACTGTTACGGGCAAACATAATATATCTGATACAAACTCTCAAGCTTGGCATATATAATTGTTTGAGGTGGTTTCCTGAAATCTGTTAGTAAACCCAGTAAACCTTAAAGGCCTATTATTCTAGTACTAACAGCCTAGTTTTAGTGGAATGTGCATTCATTTGTAGAAACAGCTTAGTAGGTATTAATAGAAGGGTGTGAAGTAGTTCCATATTCACTTATATCTGTTATAAAATTATTTACTTTTCATGTAAAAGTAAGCAAAACATGAGGCCATCTATCTCTGTAATATAAAGTCTTTGATTTTGAGTATTTAGTGGCATGGATATCTATTATTTTCATATCCTCAAAAAGAACTACAGAGATCCCACTTTATTTTTTTTGAAGGTTTTTTTTTCATTTTTTAAAAAGTTTATTTCTGAGAGAGAGAGAAACAGAGCACACATTGGAGAGGAGCAGAGAAAGAGGGAGACACAGAATCTGAAGCAGGCTCCAGGCTCTGAGCTGTCAGCACAAAGCCCAGTTCAGGGCTTGAACTCACAAGCTGTGAGATCATGACCTGAGCTGAAGTCAGACACTTAACTGACTGAGTCACCAAGGTGTCCCCAGAGAGCCTACTCTATTCCATCCTTATTTGTAACCATTCTCCACTTTGAAATATGTTTTGTACATTTTGCTGTAATATTGAAGGCCTTTGGAGCAACAGCTTAAATCTTTTTAATTCTATACTTCACCTGACTGTCGAAGGATTTGAACCAACTTTGACATTTTCATTTCTGATCAATATAATCTGATTATCACTGGCTTTTATTTGTATTATAAGCTATTGAAAAGCAATCAGTTATTTCAGTGATCTTTGCCTAGCATTCTCAACACCTTTATATATGACTACATATAGTCAATTACCCATTTTTATAAGGTAATAGAGCAGAGGAATAGCACATCTAAGAAAAGACTGTATAGTTTAGTTTGGAAAAATCTCTTTTTTTCCTTATATTTGTTTATTTATTTTGACAGAGCATGGAGGGAGGGGCAGAGTGAAAGGAGAGAGAGAATCCCAAGCAGACTTCATGCTGTCCGTGCTAGAACCTGATGCGGGCAGGGCTTAATCTCACGAACCATGTGATCGTGACCTGAGCCAAAAATCAAGAGTCAGATACTTAACCAACTGAGCCACCCAGGTACCCCTAGTTGGAAAAACCTTAAGGCAGGAATCTTAATTCTGGTCCTAGGTCTATTATTGTTATATGGAAGACAAAAAGTTTCTATCTGTTACAGCATTTGGATTATTATCTGGGTTATCTAACTTGGGTTAGTTAATTTGTTGCTTAAGCATGGTATAAATGAAGCCCCAGTCATGGGTCTTGAATCATATATGATAACTTTGCACAGAGAAGAACTTTTAAAGTCACGGATTACAAAAGAGGACATTTGATCAGGGAGAGCTTAATTGGGATGGATAGTCTGTCACTGTTAGTAGATAAACAACACAAAGCAAATATCCTGCTGACAGAGATGGCGGTTATGTCATCTTCTTATAGCTAATGTGATGACTCTTGCTGAAATAATCTGGAGCTGTGGTATAGCCAGTCTTCATTACTGAGGCTAGTAAAGTGGGTTCCCAGAGTTATAATAGCCTTTTGCTTCCATGCAGGTTGATCAAGCAGGCTTTAGAAAGAAAACCAAAGAAAAAAGCCTCTGATGAGAATGGTAGTGAATTAATATATTATTAATTCTGAGATATATTCTTATATGCTTATATCTTGCCCTCCTTGCTGTTCATTTGCATAATGCTTTTGATCAGGGCCCTTGTACAAATTATTTATATAGTACATATGTGCATTAAATAAATGAAGTTTAATATGATCTGCTTCAGCTAACATAATAGTTGCAAATAAAATTTTGTTCATGCTATTACTCAAACATTTGAGTAATTTGAAGTTTTATCTTCTGAATCTGGCTTTCTCTTTAAAAAAAATTAAACTGACATCCAAAAGTTCTGTGTTTCTGAGTATCAGATAGTGAGTGGTCAATTAGGTTCTTGATCACAACTGTTTTTTTAAAGAATGAAAAGTTTTTATGCCAGGAAATTGGAAAACAGATTTTAGCTATATAATTATTCATATATTAGCTTTGGCAAAATCTGTTAATAGCATCTTTTTCATTCTTCCAATACCGAAAGTGATTTCTATTATTTTATTTATAATATTTCCCCCCAGCAATACTAAATATTGTGCTAAACAATTTTTGGAATGGTTTTTCCATACATGACATACACTGCAAGGAACAGACATCTTAGAAATCAAATTATGGTTGGACAGATAAAAATACTCATTTCTTTCTTGAATGCAGTATAATGATTATAATGCTGTTACCCTGTAAATAAAACAACAGGCTTAAAAATAATTGTACCTTTACAAAATGCAAAAGATAGATGTGTATTCATAAGAGGTGAGAGAAACATAATTCTTCACTTAGTATGTAAGGCTGTCTCCCTGAAGACATCTCCCCAATAGGATAGACTAAGCTTGTGCTCTGAATAAGTTTCTAAAGAAGGTTTTTGGTGACTGATCAGTTTTTATAAAAGGAAAACCCACACAATTATTAACTTGTATGAAAGTATCAAATACATCACTCACACTATCACCTTGAGTAAATTCTTTTCTCACTTACAAACCAGCAGTAGGCTCATTAGACAGCTTTTTTCTCCCTACCGTGATATCCAGCACCCAACCCTCCAAATTCACACATGTAGAGAGAGTATTATTTACAGTAGATATTTAAATTGCCTGTAATTAGCTTAAACCTTTCACAGATATCTTAGAGCAAGGAAGTAGTGTCTACATCTCCTACCATAACGTGAATGGACTGCTTTAAATTTTCAAAGGGAAACTCTTCAAAGTTTTTAGAACATCATGGGTAGGGACTTGTAGAAAAAGTGTAAACAGTGGCCATAATATTGGGGCCTCCTGTGACCCCTTCACCTCATATCTTCATTCCTTGGCCACAGCTCCTTTAAGGCATGGCAGAAACCCTGAAGTCACTATGTCAGATGAGCACCCCTCTATCATGTAGATATGCTTCTGTTTCTACTAGGAGCACAGTTATGGGAGCCTGGAGATTTCTAGGGGCTTTTTTTTAGTGGGTTTATTGGTTCATCCATTTTAGAGAATAAAAATGGGGTAGAGCTAGACTCTTTGTGCCTGCCTAAATCAAGTGGGAAACTGCAAGATGTGTTACGAGGTATACCTGATGTAGTTCAAATTGAGATTTCATTCTTCCTTTTTCTCCTCACATAATCAGAAATTAACCTTTCTGCTTAATGAGAACCATTGCTATTTGTTTTCTCCCTCCTCCATTAACTTGCAAACTTAATTCTGACGTCTACATCAGAGGTTTAAACTTACTATGAATAATACATCTCTAATGCCTAACGTTGATGACAAATACATCTACAAATACCGAAGGATGACGACAGCTCACTGAGTGTATGCTTGAAGTGGTTTTGGCCTAAGTGATACCTATTTAAGTTATTTACATCACTAGACAAAAATATCTCCCTTAAAATATTTGATATTAAATCTTTTAGCTTTTTCGTAGCTCACTAAAGATTCTTTCAAGACTCCTTATTGCATGTGCATATACAAAAGGTGCTAATATTTGAGCGTCTATAGTGTGTGTTCTTCAAGGGTGCTTTTGTATGGGCTGTTTATTCCTCAGAATCACCCAGTAAGCATAGTTAGTATTAGTCGTAAATTTACAGATGAGGAAGGTGTAACATACCCATAGTCCCATAACTAGCAAGTGGCTAGAGCCACACTTTCAACCAAGGCAACTCCTCAGCTTGTGCTCCCTACCCCCTGCTTTTTTTTTTGAGATATGATTGACATATAATATTGTATTAGTTTTAGGTGTACCCGAGCCTATATATGTATTTTTTAATTTGTTTTAATGTTTATTTTTTTTTAGAGAGAAGGAGGGAGAGATACAGAGTGCAAACGGGGAAGGGCAGAGAGAGAGGGAGACATAGAATCTGAAGCAGGCTCCAGGCTCTGAGCCTGACACAGGGCTTGAACTCATGAACCATGAGATCATGACCTGAGCTGAAGTCAGATGCTTAGCTGACTAAGCCACCCAGGTGCCCCTGAGCCTATATTTTTAAACACTCTATCACACTGGCTCTTGTTTAATGTATACATTTAACAAAATTCTTCATTTCTATTTAAAGGCTGATGAAGATATGGGTTATATATTTTAAAGTAATCTGTTTCAAGTTAATTATGTAACTTCCTCAGCAAAATCTGTCTTACTTTCTTTACCAGAGCTAAGTAAAATGCTGTATTTTACCTAAGTTCAGATGCCTTTGATGATAAGACACATCAGTATTTTATATACTACTAAGAAAAACCATTGTAAATTGACTATAACAGCCCTTTCAGACATCTATTTAGACACAGATATCAATATATCTATAACAGTTTTATACTTAGGTAATTAATATGTAGAATAAATAGCTTAAGATATTCCTATGCTTTCATCATATTCAGAGTCCAACTCTTCTGATTCACTTTTTGACTATATGTCCACATTTTTCAACCCCTTTAGGGTTATCAGTAATATTAGAGATACAGTGTTTCTTTAAAAACTATGTAACTCTAGTGTCTGAGAGTTTTTACTAATCCAGCGTTTATTAAAAGCTTTCATACATAATCCATTTCAGTTCTAAACACCATGTTTTCTGGAATGTGATTTCCAGTTTAGTACAGGGACTCTTTTTAGGAGTTTATTTATTTTTAAATATTTATTTATCTTGAGAGAGAGAGAGCAGGGAAGGGACAGAAAGGGAGAAGGGAGAGAACCCCAAGAAGGCTCCGTGCTGTTAGTGCAGAGCCCAACAAGAGGCTTGAACTCAGGAACTGTGAGATCATAACCTGAGCCAGTATCAAGAGTCAGATGCTTGCTTACCTGACTGAGCCACCAAGACTGTTTTTAAATTTCTATCACCAAACATATCTTCATCTCTTTACCAGTAGCCAGCAGTTTCTATTTTGTATGTTATCCATCTGTGACAGGATGTGCACGAAGATGATGGGGGGCTTGGTGGAGCATCCAGCTTCAGCTCAGGTTATGATCTCTTGTGGTTCCTGGGTGTGAGCCCTGCATCGGGCTCAATGATGTCAGCAGGGCCCCCTTTGGATCTTCTGTCCCCCCTGTCTCCACCTTACCTGCTTATGCTCTCTTTCTCAAAAATAAAATATTAAAAAAAATTTTAAATGATGGATTGTAAATTAGGAAGGGATCTGCACGGGAAAGTAAGATTTGGGGGATTGTCAAGGCATTACATTAACAGCAGGGATCAGAAGAGGCCCTGTTTAGAAGCAGGTGCCCATAGACGGATAAGGAGCAGAACAATGGGAACATCTGTTAAGAGGACCCCAAGGACAGGGAAATGAATTATAGTATGCTTTAAGAGACACCGTCTTAAGCATTCAGGCACGATGAGGTCTGCAGCTGTATCTGGTAGAATAATCCTTTAATGTAATAGATTTGCCTGGCAGAATCTGAAATCCTTACTCATAGAAGTATTTTTCATAATAAAGTTTGTAAACAATGCAGAGTTACTCTCTTTTCTTTAGAGGGATACTTCCTTTCTGTAACAGGATAACTTAAATTATATTAAGATACACAAATTTAGTCCCTAAGCTGTTGAAGAAAGCCTTAGTTTTTAAATTTTTTTTTTTAATTTTTACTTATTTTTGAGAGAGAGAGAGAAAGAGAGAGAGAAACAGAGTATGAACTGGGGAGGGGCAGAGAGAGAGAGAGAGGAACAAAATCTGAGGCAGACCCCAGGCTCCAAGGTGTCAGCACAGAGCTGATGTGGGGCTTGAACCCACAAACTGTGAGATGATGATCTGAGCCGAAGTCAGATGTTTAACTGACTTGAGCCACCCAGGCAGCCCAGAAAGCATTAGTTTTTCGGTGGAACTTGCTTGTGGCAATAGGCCAGGATGAGAGCCTCTAGTTCAAGAAAGTGGCACACATGTACATTGAAGTCCACGTAGTTTCTGTGCCCACAGGTGTGCAAGAGTAAGGAGATAAACTGACAGGCCATCCTAGGGCAGTGTTGGGGATGCTTGAGCCCCTCTGTTACTTTCATAGTGAGGGAGTAACCTCAATACCATTAATGGGAATTGTGTCCAGAAGTAAGCCTATTGCAACCTATTTTTAAATCCCATTCGAAAAGGCTTTCTGGGAGGCTCCTGGGTGGCTCAGTCAGTTAAGCATCCCATTCTTGATTTCGGCTCAGGTCATGTTCTCATGGTTTGTTAGATTGAGCCCCATGTCAGGCTTAGAACTGACAGCATGAGGCCTGGTTGGGATTTGATCTGTCTCTGTCTCTGTGTGTGTGTGTGTCTCTCTCTGTCCCTGCCCCCCCACCCCCAGCTCTCTCTTTCTCTCCAAATAATAAACATTAAAAAAAAAACTTATCTGGATACTATTTATATTTCTGCATAATTAGCATGCTTAAGAAGTATATGTATAGGGCTACCATTCTAGAGATTGTTGGTGGATCTGGGCCCTGGAGGCATGGGGGAGAGGCATCTTAAATTCTATAGCTAAATTCTTGTATTCACGTACAAGGTTTACTTCGCAGGTTAAATAAGTGCATTGATCATGCATTAGACTTATTTTGTTAGATTAGTCTATTAATTAGTACTTTTTCTTCTAGGTCTCACATAACTAATTTAATGAAGTTGACTACTTTCTTGTAGAATTTTGCTTTAGTTCAAGGAAACTTGTGAAATTACAGTTTAAAGAGCTTTTTAAATGGTGTCTTGGGTGTGTTTTGAACTCCCTCATCTGACTTGTAGATCTGAAGCCAACAGGAAACCAGCTGGTCCTTTTTGAAGGGAAATCTTTCAGTCACAGGAATAAAGAATTATTTTGCCCTTATTCCACGAACAGACATGAGATCATAGTGATATTTCAATATCTCTTCTGACTCACTGGTGTCTCCAGCTAAACAATTTAGTGGTTTCTTTGTGAACAATTCACTTAATGTGGAACTATCAAAACTGTACCTGTACAAAAGGACCAAATTAGCAGCCAAAGCTAGAACCCTAGTATTTTTTTTAATAAGTATTCCTGAAGTGTAAGATGCTAGCTTAATATTTTGGTATCAGCATTAATCCCAAGTTATTCATCACTGCTAAATATGTCTAATGAGGGAGAAATGGGCTATCTTAAAGTTGTAAGAAAATAACGCTGTTTTTTCAAAATTTGAAAAGTGTGCAAAATATTTAAAATTATGCATGAGGGCTGAGCACTTCTGAGGTAACTGAGATAACTCATGTAGGACTTCCTTCAGGATGCTTTTTGGAACTTTTTGCATGTTGAAATTGTGTAGGATTCTAACATACTAGATGGTGAAGGAAATATACAGGCAAACAAGCTATAAAGAGAAAACAGGACACATGGGCAAAAAAGGAAAACATTATATTTCCTAAATTGTATTTCACAGTGTGCTCTAGAAAGCTAGATTATTGAAGGAGTGACTCATAAAGTAGAGGAAGCCAGAATGTTCTGAAAGATTCAGATTTACCAACAAAGTTAAAATTTTGGTTGATATTGCAAAATAGCCTTAAAAACACATATTTACTTTGGAAACAAGTATAAGACAGTGTAGGAACTACATTGTACTGCTCTCCCCTCTAGCAGTCACTTAAAGATTAGTAAGTCTCCAATTGTTATGATTTATTGTACTCTCATGTGGTATGCCTCAGTGTATTGGGTATGACCATTTTCTCCAACATTTACCTTTTTGTTTAAACATAATGAGCAGAACTTTGGGGCTCTGCAAAGAAGAAAAAGGTTAATGAGAGTCCATTGGACAACTCATCTGTGGCCAGATCTTACTACTTAATATACTAGAGGCTCAAGACATGTTTAGGGAAATGAAGTAGACAAGTTTTATAGTATATTGAAACTTGTACCTTCACCTTTTTCTATTTGGTTACAAAGGCATCATTTCAGTATCTAACTGCCCAATTCCAATGTTTATTATGCCTTGTCTATGTCCTGTTCCTTCCCTAGGTGTATCCCTGCCTCTGTAATCCTACTTCTCCTATCTCCTTCTTATCATCACCCACAGATGCCCACTCCCCTCCTTCCTTTTTATTTTTGATTCCTTTATTTATGTGCTTCCTGCTTACCCAGTCTCTTCCCATGCCAACAGATACACACATGATTGGAGCAGCTTAGAGACCATTCTACCAGTTTCAGACCTTTCCCGTTCTTACTGCTTGTAATCCTACAGTCACAGAAAATGTATTTAAGAGTGATTAGAAACATTTTTTTTCTTTTGGTAATGTGATGATTTTGTAAATGAAAATGTAATTTGTGTATAGTAAAATTCACCCTTCTTACTGTTTTAATCACTTCTGACACATTCATGTAGTTGTGTAGGCACCAACACAAAGTAGAATTCTGTAACCCCCAGAATTCTCTCCTTTTCTTTGGTATAGTCAGCTTCTATCTGTACCCCCCAGCCACTGGCAACCAAGGGTCTCTTTTCTATCCCTATAATTTTGTCTTTTCCCTAATGTCATATAAATGGAAATCATATAATATGTAGCCTTTTTTCCTTTTAAAATAGTTATGGTAAAAAATATATAGTATAAGATGTATCATCATAACCATTTTATGTGTACTGTTCAATAGTGTAAAGTATATTCGCATTGTTGCAGAATCAACCTATAGATTTTTTTTCATCTTGCAAAACTAAAGCTCTGTACCAATTAAACAGCAACTGTCCATTCCTTTCTTCCCTCCAGCACCTGGCAACCACCCTTCTACTTTCTGTCTCTGAATTTGACTACTCTAGGTAACTTTTTAAGTGGAAGTGTATAATATTTGTCTTTTTGTGACTGGCTTAGTTCACTTAGCATAATATCCTCAAGGTTCATCCATGTTGTAGCATGTGTCACAATTTTTTTCTGTTTTAAGGCTTAATACTCCATTGCATGTATATCACATTTTGTTTATCCATCTGCCACTGGACACAGGTTGCTTCTCTCTTTTGACTATTGTGAATAATGCTACTGTGAGCATTGTTTTGCAAATGTCTTTTAACTATATGCTGAGAAGTAGAATACTAGATCACATGGTAATTTCATTCTTAATTTTTTGAGGAACTGCCAAAGTGTTTTTTCACAGCAGCTGCACCATTTTATATTCCCACCAACAGTGTACAATTTCTCTGAATCCTCACCAACACTTGTCCTTTGTGTTTTTGATAGTAGTCATCCAAATGTATAAGAAATAATATCTCATCATGGGTTTGATGTACATTTCTCTAATGACTGGTGATGTTGAGCATCTTTCCGAGCTCTCATTGGCCACTTAGATATCTTTGGAGAAGCATCTGTTTAAGTCCTTTTGCCCATTTTCTAATGAGATTATTTGGTTTTGTTAACTTGTACGAGTTCTTCATATATACTGCATATTAACTCTATGATTTGAAAAGTCTTCTTTCTATTATGTAGGTTGTCTTCTCATTCTGCTAATTGCATCTTGATGCACAGAAGGTTCTTCTAGTTTTTTTGTTTCTTTAACATTTAAAAAAATTTTTTTAAGTTTATTCATTTTTGAAAGAGAGAGAGAGAGACAGAGCGTAAGCAGGGGAGGGGGGAGAGAGAGAGAGAGAGAGAGAGAGAGAGAGAGAGAGAGAGAGTCAGTCCAAAGAAGGCTCCAAGCTTTGAGCTGTCAGCACAGAACCCGACATAGGGCTTGAACCCATGAACTGTGAGATCATGACCTGAGCTGAAGTCAGACACCTAACTGACTGAGCCAACCAGGTGCTCCCCTCTTTAATGTTTATTTTTGAGAGAGGGAGGGTGGTAGAGAGAGAGAAAGAGGGGAGGGGTGGGGGGGACAGGGGATCTGAAGCTGGCTCTGTGCTGACAGCAGAGTGCCCAATGTGGGGTTCGAATTCATGAATGATAAGATCATGATCTGAGCCTAAGTTGAGCCCTCAACCAACTGAGCCAAACTGGTGTTCCTGATGGACAAAAGTTTTAAATTTTTGCCATGGTTCTAATTTATCTTTTTTTAATTGCCTGTGCTTTTTATGTTATATCTGAGAAATCATTGCAGGTCCTTTGTCCTGGAGCTTTTTTCCTATGTTTTCTTTTAAAGAGATTTATAGTTTAACTCTTACATTTAGGTCTCTCATCCATTTTTAGTTAATTTTCATATATGGCATAAGACAAAGACCCAGCTTCTTTCTTTTGCATGTCAGTATTCAGTTTTCCCACCATCATTTGTTGGAAAGATCATCTTTTCCCCATTGAATGATCATGGCTATCATATGTGAACCTCAGTTGACCATATTTGTGAGGGTTTGTGTCTGGCCTCTCTGTTCTATTCCATTGGTTTATAAGTCTGTATTTCAGTACCACACTGTTTTGATTATTATAGTTTTGTATAAGTTTTGAAATCAGGACATGTGAGCTCTAACGGTGTTCTTTTTTTTTTTTAAGATTGTTTTGCAATTTGGAGTCCTCTGAGATGCTATATGAATTTTAGGATGGATTTTTCTGTTTCTTAAATTATACTGTTGGGATTTTGATGGGAACTACATTGAATCTGTAGATCACTTGGAGTAGTATTGATATCTTCACAGTATTAAGTCTTCCAGTCCATATACATGGGATGTCTTTCTGTTCATTTGTGTGTTCTTTACTTTCTTTCAGTGACCTTTTATAGTTTTCAGTGTACACATTTTTTTACCCCCTTAAGTTCATTACTAAGCATTTTATAAGCATTTAGTTCTGTTAGATGCTATTATAAATGGATTGTTTTAATTAATTTCCTTTTCTGATTATATGTTGTGTATTAAAATTACATCTGGTTTTGTGTATTGATGCAGCTTTGCTGCGCTCATTTGTTAACAGGCGGTTTGTGAAGTCTTTAGGGTTTTCAACATATAAATTGTGTCACCTGCACACAGATAATTTTTCTTTCCAGTTTAGACACATTTTTTCATTTTTGCCTCCTTGTGCTAGCTAGGACTTCGAGTACTATGTTGAATTTAGAGTGGTCCAAGTGAGTGTCCTTGTCTGGTTTCTGATTTCAGAGGAAAAGGTTTCAGTCTTTTATTTTTGAGTCTGATATTAGCTGTGTGATTTTCCTGTATGGCCTTTATTACATTGAGGTAGTTTTCTTCTATTCCTCATTTATTGAGTGTTTTTTATAATAAAAGGGTATTGAATTTTGTCAAATGGTTTTTCTATATTATTTGAGATCATCATGTGTTTTTCTTTTTATTCTATTATGTGGTATATTGATTGAATTTTGTATGTTGAACTTCCCTTGCATCACAGAATCTCTTCTCTTTTTTTTTAAATTGTGTCTTTCAAAGAAAAGTTTGTAATTGTTATGAAATCCCTTTTATCAGTTTTTAATGGCTCATGCTTTTGGTGCTCTATCTAAGAAGCTTCTGACTAACCCATATTGACAAGGATTTTTCTCCTGTGGTTTCTTCTTGAAGTTTTATATTTTATAACTGTTTTTTTTTCATTTTTATGTAAGATAGGAGATATGACTCAAGATTTTCTTTTCTCTCTCTTGCTCTCGCTCTGTGTGTGTGTGTGTGTGTGTGTGTGTGTGTGTGTTTATCTTGTTTAGACACTATTTGTTTAAAAGACATTCTCCTTTGAATTGCCTTGGGATTTTTTAATAACTTTCATTTAATTTTTTAAATTTTTTTAATGTTTATTTTTGAGAGAGGGAGACAGAGCATGAGCAGGGGGGAAGGGTGGGGGGGGGCAGGTGGCGGCAAAATCTGAAGCAGGCTCCAGGCTCCAAGCTGTCAGCACAGAGCCTGATGTAGGGCTTGAACTCACAAACTGTGAGATCATGACCTGAGCTGAAGTCAGATGCTTAACTGACTGAGCCCCTATAATAATCTTCATTTTAA
This sequence comes from Suricata suricatta, assembly GCF_006229205.1. Lineage (NCBI taxonomy): Eukaryota > Metazoa > Chordata > Mammalia > Carnivora > Herpestidae > Suricata > Suricata suricatta. The sequence goes on along the minus strand of NC_043705.1, from coordinate 56,263,621 downwards.
TCATTTCCAGATGTTTTCATTTCTTTGTGAGGATCCAAGTTCTTGCCTGGTATAATGTAAGAATTTCCCCTATATTTCCTGTAGTATGTTGTTGGCTGGTAACGAATTCCCTCAGCTTTCTTGTTTCACCTTCACTTAGGAAAGTATCATCCCTGTGTGTAGAATTCTGAGTTGAGAATTGTTTTCTTTTGGCACTGTTGGCACTGTTATCTTATAGACTGCTTAGTTTGTGAGGAGAAACTACTATGATAGTTAGTTTTGTTCCTTTATACACATTTTTTGGGGGGGGGGTTGTAGTTAAATGTCCTTTATTGGTTTTTGAAAATTCTCAGTCTTTGCCTCTTCAGATATTTCTTCTGCTTTCTTCTCTTTTCTCTTTCTGGGATGCCAGTTACACATTTGTTAGACAGTTTTATATTGACCCCCTTCCCATGTCTTAGATACTCTGGTGGGGTTTTTTGTTTTCATTTTTTTCCTCTTTGTGTTTGTTCAGTGTAGCTAATTTTGATTGGTCAATTGATATTAATCTCTTGATTACACCAAAACAAGGCATTTGGTCAAGAATACTAACCTTTTCCTGAACAGGTCTTTTGTAAATTCTCCGAGTCCCAGATCTGAGTTTTATTCAGAAAATCTCTTATATTTTATATGCTTGATCAGTTGATTTAAAATAGAAATCAAGAAACTATAGGTTCTACTAATTAAAGCTAGTGTGAAATCCCATCCCTAATGTGAGATTCAAAATAATTTAAGAATTTTATTAGTATTGAAAAGTTAATTAAAATTTATTTGTTATAACATTTACTATTCATTACATTCATTAACTTAATCCTAGGTTGGTTTTGTACTTAGCTCATAAGTTCATACCTTTACCTTTTAAGTTAGGTAGTCAGTGTGTTTAGCTAAACCTGCACTGATTAGCAAGCACTGAGCTGTGCTGGAAAGCAAGAGGGTTCAGTGGTGTAGCTGGAAAATATTTGTTGGAGAAGACCTGAATCCCTGAAAGAGAAGAATGCATTCTTACAGATTGATGCTAAATATAGAAAAGTTGGGGCAAAAATTCATAGGGACGAAAATGAAAGTCTAATTGGGAGGAAGTAACAGTCGCAGGAAAGCCAGCTGCCTAGAACAGGAGATAGAGCCCATGGCTTCAATCCAGGAGGCAGACAGATTGATACTGCCAAGCAAGTAACTCCATTCTCCGTGGACACTGATTGGATGTCCCACAGGTTAACTCACGCTTAGTCTGACTACCTGGAGGTCGCCTCAGATTCCACGTATTAAGGGCTCAGTCCCTTAAGACTGCCTCCTCCTCAGATACCAGTTACAAGTCCAGGTTGTTACCTGTGCTTTTGATTGACTGGCTATACATTAGGGGTTCCTGCAACCCCCTCCATAGTTCAAGGGTGTGATTTGCTAGAGTGGTTCACAAAACTCCAGAAACTGGCTCTACTTAATAGATTACCGGTTTATTACAAAGGTTATGAAAGGATGTGAATGAACAGCCAGATGAAATAAGAGAGCAAGATTCTGACGACAGGAGCTTTTCCCCCTGTGGAGTTTGGGGCCTAACCCTTGGATATTTTTTGGGTCACCATCATAGCAGCTTTTTTGGGGGTTTTATGGAGGCTTCATTACACAGACATGATAGATAAACTCTTTAGTCATTGATGACTGCTTAAACTTTGAGCCCCTCTCCCTGGAGGTCAGAGGGTGAGAGTGAAAGTTTTAATCCTCTAAACAAGATTGGTTCTGCTGGCCACCAGCCCTCACATCTTTAGGGGGTTTCTAAAAGTCACCTCATTAACATAAATTCAGTTGTTGTTGAAGAGGGCTTGTGAATAACAAGACATCCATTTCACCTTTATGGCTCTAAAGTGATTTCTGGGGCTGCGGACTAAAGAACAAATATAACAAAAGATGCCCCTAGGTGTTTGATATTTGCATATATCTAGTGTTTAAATTAGTTCAGTAAGATTTTAGTTGTCAGATTATCTGTTTAAGTAAAAACATATCTCTAGGGGGAAAAATGTAGGTGGTTTTTAAAAAATCTATAATTAAGTTAGAACAGGTGCATGCTTTCCTCATAAAACCTGAATTTGGAAAATCATTCCACAAAAGATGGAATAGAAAAGAGTTTTATTTTCAAGGCTACAAGTGGGCTGTTAAATTAATAGCTTATTGTTTGATTTTGTTCGTTTCATGTTTTGATGAAATTTTCTCACTTAGTTAGCTTTAGAAAAATTTAAAAACTTTTTATTTGAAGCTAATTTTAGACCTAAAGAAAAGTTACAGAAACTATGTGGAGAATCTCCATGTACCCCTCACCCAGTGTCTCTTAATGTTAGCGTCTTACATAACTATAATAATTATCAAATTAATATCGATATAATGTCACTGACTAAACTGCAGACCTCTTTTCACTGTTGTCCTTTCCTATTCTAAGAACCTATTCATGATAGCACTTTGCATTTAATTATTTCTTCTTATTCTCCACCATTCTTTTTCTCAGTATTACCTTTTCATGACACTTCTGAAGAGTCCAGTTATTTCGTAGAATGTTCCTCAGTTTGGGTTTGTGATATTTGCTCATGATTTGAAGAAAGTTATGCATTTTTGGGAAGAATACACCAGAAATTCTCTTGTATCTTTCCCTATGCATCATATCAGAGAGTTCATGATATTAATACATTTTATTGCTGGTTAAGAGCTTTAGAAATTCTTGATGATAGGAGCTATGATTTCTTTTATATAATACATGTTAAAATTATTATTAAGGGGGCCGTGTAGGTGGCTCAGTTGGTTACACATCCAACTTTGGCTCAGGTCATGATCTTGTGGTTCGTGAGTTCAAGCCCTGTGTTGGGCTTTGTGCTGACAGCTCAAAACCTGGAGACTGCTTCAGATTCTTTGTCACCCTCTCTCTCTCTGCCCCTTCCCTGCTCATGCTGTGTCTCACTCTCAAAAATAAATAATAAAACATTTAAATTTTTTTAAATTATTGTTAAAAATATCAGTCCATCAAAGCATTTGTTCTGTAATGCAGATAACTTACCAAAACCAAAATGCAGATTAGGGAAAGCTGTTATCAGTAGTTAGTTAATGTAGAATTCCACCGAGATAAGTAAATTGTTCAGTAATAAGAAAAAACACCTTTTTCTTTCAGATGAGGCAGTTCTTTTTTTATTGGGCAGTTAACAAAGGAATTATCAAAAGAGAAATCATCTCAATTAATAGAATTGTCTTTGTAATAGAAAAACTGTCTTGGTTGAGGCAATTAACTTTGGATAACCTATCAAGTTATTTATTTCCAATAAATAAGGAAATAGGTGATTACTTTTATTTTTTTTATTCTATACCTAACACTGGAATTCTATAAAAAATTAAGTCATTAAGACCAATTTCTGGGTGTAGCCTATCATCATATCTGAAATAAATTTATTGCAACAAATTTTTTGTATTTTTGGCATTTCAAAATTCTGAATAGCATGAAATAAATCAATAATAATTTCAGAGGAAATACTACATTGCATGTCTCAAACTTTATTGACATTGAAACATCCTCATATGTTTCAGAAAGGAATGAAATTGTACTTCAGGCTTTGATGCACTTAAAAAAATAGAATGTGTTTGGTGCAGCCACTATGGAAAACAGTATTGGAGGTTCCTCAAAAATTAAAAATAGAAATATCATATGATCCGGTAATTTCACTTCTGGCTATTTACCCAAAGAAAATGAAAATTCTAATTCTGAAAGATACATGCACCTTTATGTTGTTTATTGCACATTATCTACAATAGCCAAGATATAGAAATAACCCAAGGTCCATCAGTAGATGAATGGATATGGATGAAGAAAATGTGGTATATATATACAAAATGAATCTTACTTGGGCATAAAAAAAGAATGAAATCTTGCCACTTGCCACAACATGTTTGGAGCTAGAAAGTATTTTGCTGTGTAAAGTAAGTCAGAGACAGACAGAATACCATAGGATTTCACTTATATGTGGAATTTAAAAAACAAAACAAACTTGGGATACCTGCGTGGCTCAGTCAGTTAAGCATCTGACTCTTCGTTTCTGCCCAGGTCACGATCTCATGTTTCGTGAGTTCAAGCCCCACATTGGATTCTGCACTAACAGTGCAAAGCCTGCTTGGGATTCATTCTCCCCTCTCTCTCTACCCCTATCCCACTCATGCTCTCTCACTCCCTTAAAATAAATAAATTTAATTTAAAAAATTGAAAAGCAAACAGAAATAGACTCATAAGTACAGAGAACAAACTGGTGGCTGCCAGAGAAAAGGGGAGTGAGGGAAAGTAGGCAATATAAGGGATTAAGAGGTGCAAACTTTTAGTTAGAAAGTAAATAACAAGGTTGAAAAGTACAGACCAAGATATAGAGTGAATGGTATTATAATAGGTTTGTATAGTAACACACAGCTACACTTAACATGCTGAGCATTTTGTGATGTATATAATCATCAAATCACTGTGTTGTACACCAGAAAATAATATTGTATGTCAAAACTATATTTTTATGAAATAAAAAATTTTTAACGATACCTACCTCAAATATACAGTAGATTGTTAGATTTTGCCAATAGATATTTTTCAAGTTATAATGTTTATTCTGCAAAAGAAAATGGGTAGAAATTCCTCTGTAGACAGCTGTCACCTGCCCTACTATGAAAGTGGGAACTAGTCCGCATTAAGCTTACTACTTTAGTGTTTTTTATATTTCTTCATTTGCTAGGTTTTCTTCACCAGGAACATTTCATTGAAATATTTGTTTTTATACTTTTTGGATTATCTTTGAAACATTCATGAACTATAAAAATAATGGAACTGAGTCCTGATGTCCCGTCAGTGACAATATTCAATGTAATTGATAGAATTTTCTTTTATTTTAGTTCAGCAATCAGCAAACATTGGGAGGCTGAACTGGCTACCCTCAAAGGAAATAATGCCAAACTGACTGCAGCCCTGTTGGAGTCCACTGCCAATGTGAAACAATGGAAACAGCAACTTGCTGCATATCAGGAGGAAGCAGAACGTCTACACAAGCGAGTAAGTTCAGAGCTGCTGCTGTCCATAGGGATTTCTGGCTAACATGCCGCTGCTCAGCAGAAACTTACATGTAGACTCAGCTCAAGGACACCTTTTGGAGATAATCATTGGTTGTCAGAACATATCGATCGATGGTAGTATATGTGGGTTTATTTAGTTAAGAAAAATGTTTTTCTCTTCTGCCATTACCTGTGAGACCCTTGGTAAGTTAGCCCTTTGTTTCTGCTAAGTAACCTCATCTATAAAATAGAAATGATAATTTATACTTTGTAGAATTCCTGTGAAAATTAATCGAGAAAGTGAATTGACATTTAGTTGCACTGAGTTAATGATTGATGCTTTTATTATTTTATTTTATTATTTATTTATTTTTTGAGAGCGAGAGAGTGAGAGCATGATCGGGGAGTCAGTTACACAAGTTTCCCCTGCTATCCAAAAGTATAGATCTGAATTTCCACCTGGTGTCATTTCCCATTACCTGAATTAACTTACTTTGTAGTTTGGGCCAGTGGATATAGGGACAGCTTTTTAACCTAACTACCAGTTGTGTTTTCCTATTTCTTCACACATGTAGTCATTTTCAGGTGTGTGTTAGACATTGAAAAATAGCTGTTATATAGCCTATAGGTTCTCTGATCTTACTCTGAATAATATTTATTTTTATTTAAGCAAGCAGTTAAATGACTTACAGATTTCCTCAGATTTGTGTGTTGGGGACTTATGCTTTATTATTAGAGTTGTTTTATATTCATATTGCCCTTAACCCTATGGTGAATTCCCTACTCCTGAGAAATCTTTGTTTCTAAGGTATAACCCTTCTGGTGCTTCAGTGGAAAGCTTGAGGTGATGACCAGTGTCCTCTAATTTGGCAGGACTCAAACTTCAAACTGTTTTCTCTGTGGTGAGCACTACCACCTTAGCTCTTTTTTTTTTTAATGTTTTATTTATTTTTGATACAGAGAGAGACAGAGCATGAGACGGGGAGGGGCAGAGAGAGAAGGAGACACAGAACCGGAAGCAGGCTCCAGGCTCTGAGCTGTCAGCACAGAGCCCGACACGGGGCTCGAACCCACGACTGTGAGATCTGACCTGAGCCGAAGTCGGAGGCCCAGCCGACAGAGCCACCCAGGCGCCCCCCACCTTAGCTCTTTCAGCCTTCCAGTTCCCCACCCCCCACCATACTGGACTCCTTGGATTGTTACCTGTGCATGTTTAGTTCTAGGGTTGGCCAAAGACTTGAAGAAAGTCTGTATGCTTTGTGGGGGAGGGGCTTCTTCATACAGTTCCCTCAGTTTGTAGCTGTTTCAGTTGTTCTAAGGAGTTCCCAAATCCTCGGGCTCCTCAGGCTATCTTTCAGTCTTTTGCTCTATTTGGTCACTTAACTGGGCATTCAGACAGTTGAATTTTACATTTTGTTCATGATTTGCCATCGTTAACTATGAGAAAGTTTTTCTAATAAAAACAACTCTCATTATCAGAACTGGAATTCACCAAAAGGAATTTATTATCTATTTGAACAATGAAAACTAATACATATTGAAGAATAAGGAAATAATTCCCAAGATTTTGAATACATTTCATTTTGTGAACCACAAGACAGGAGAGCCTTGACGAATTGAGTAGATGGGAATGGCTTTCTGGGGAAAGTGCATGCTGAGCTGAGTGTGGCGGGTTTGATAAGGTCTGAATGGCCTCAGAGGGAAGAGAAGACATTAGTACCCAGCAGGATGGTGTGAGAGTGGTTTATTCTTTCTTAATGTTTTATTTATGTATTTTGAGGGAGAGTGCACAAGCCAGGGAGGGCCAGAGAAGGAGAGAGAATCCCAAGAAGGCTACTGCCTGTCAGCACAGAGCATGACATGGAGCTTGATCTCATGAACCATGAGACCATGACCTAAGCTAAATCAAGAGTAGGCTGCCTAACCAACAAAGCCAGTCAGGCATCCTGAGAGTGGTTTATTCTTAGGACAAGAAGACTTGTCTGCTTTTAGTTGGAAAAGTGATATATCACATACTGTGAGTGTCTTGGATGATGAGGATGGTTAAGTAGTTTAGGACTGGTGTATACAAGACCTAAAGGTTTAGATTTGATGTTGTTAAAAAAAAAAAAAACCCAAACATAAGCCTTCTAAAGGCTTTGAATGGGGGAGTTACAGATGGATGACTGTTAGTTTGTAGAAGAGGTAAAAATAGATTATAGTTAAGTCTTCTGGCAAGCCTGTGGTGTTCTTTATGCCTGGATGGTAAGGGTCTGCACTAGGCTATTAGTACATGACTAGAAAGGACGAAAATATTAGGAAAAGTAAAGTGACATTTGTAGAGAGTAATTAGATATTTGGTAAATGTAAAGGAGAAGAATTTGCTATGCTTCTTTAACAGTCTAGAATTCACTGCATTCTAGTCACCCAAAATGTATGAGCTCCTGATGTGAGTAACGAGCTAAGATTGGGAGTGTATGTATGTTTTTACATTGACTTCTGTCTCTCTTGTTGAATCCAGCAATGTTGTTGGATAGTATAACTTTTAAGGACTCTGCCCTTCTCTGTTCTCTCAGAAAATACCAACTGTTTATTAAAAGTTAAGTAGCTCTTTGGGCCCTTAGGACATTCTTATCGACGTAAGAATATTATCTTTTGCCACAGAGACAGTATTGATATGAAGTCATTCTAGTAATCGGATGATTTAAGTTGTATTTTTAAGCTTATCTTCTCTTCCAGAATCTCTTAACATTTTGGGAATGTATTTGAAAATTTTCTCACTTCTGCAAGGCCAGTTTTCAGAAGCCATATTTAATTTCAAAGCTACAGATGGAAGGCAGATGGCTATATCTGATTTTGAATATGTTTTCATAGGAAATTTTTAAAGAAAACTTTAATTATAGGGGTTCTCTACTATCATTAGTCACTTAATTTAAGTTTTCCTGACTTTTCCTATGACCAAGCCATATAAATATTCCCCTAGTCTTTTTTCTTTGTCCTAAATTCATGTCTTTAAAGAATCTATTCATTCTACACAAGTGACAGTGTTTCTCAAAATTGATTTTCATATGTTGCTTCAGAATTCGTGATTTACCTATCAGCAGCTATTATATTTTCAGCAAGAAATCCTTTGAAGTAGTCATGTAACTTAACCTGTGTTCTCATTTCATTCTAGGTGACTGAGCTCGAATGTGTCAGCAGCCAAGCAAACGCAGTGCATACCCATAAGACAGAATTAAATCAGACAATCCAAGAACTCGAAGAGACGCTGAAAGTGAAGGAAGAGGTATGTGCTACTTTACTCATCTGTAATCTGGCTAACATATGTGAGCATAAATTCAGATTTACAGGTATCTTACAGAATAAAGTAAGGTTGTAGAATGCTGTTTGGGGGCGTGAAATGTTTTTTGATTAATATTAAGCTTGTTCATATTTTCTCCTTCCTTGTTTCTGCTGTTATGAACAATGGCGAGGCAGTCAGACTGAGATGCTGCCTCTCACCTTCTGTATGAGAGTTGCATTTATAAAATCAACAGAAAACCAGGAGAGGCTAAATGAATTTTACAAGCTGTTGCTTTCTCTGGTTTCCAGTCAAAAGATTTAATATCAAAAAAAAAAAGATTTAATATCCCAGGAAGGAATTATATTCACAGCCTCAAAATGTATCCTGATGGTTTTTTCTAAGCAGTGCTGTATCAAAGCCATTGCGTATGCTTGTTGCTTAAGATTGTCGTGGACTAGACAGCACACCCATGAAGCAAATCACCCCTCCCAAATTTAGTCAGTATAAAGGAATGTTTTTTTAATTATTTTTTTTCTAGGGACTGGGATGATAATTTCAGGGAAAAATAAGACCTCCTCTTTCCTTGATTTAGTTTAAATATGGTTGCTAAAGACGTTGCTGTACTTTTTCTAGGAAATAGAAAGATTAAAACAAGAAATTGACAATGCCAGAGAACTACAAGAACAGAGAGACTCTCTGACTCAGAAACTCCAGGTGAGCTGTAATGACGTTTTAATGCATTTCTGCACAGCAAAGCATCACTCGTTGATTCACATAGTAATGACTTCTTCTCTGAAACTTCATTTCGTAGGTTCTCAGTCATTTTTCTTTTACGGGATTTCTGATTCGGGTCTAATCCTGTATTTGTCATAAATTACCTGATAACTTTATCTAGGTAGCATATGATCATCATAGATAGTCATTTATAAATTGTTGTTAGTAAGTTATTTTAGAAATTTCTACTTTGCAATATAAAAATATCCTGAATTTAAGGAGAATTTCTCAAATGGATTTCATTCACTTGAGGAGTTCTCTCTCTTTTTTTTTTTTTAACACTGAACTAATTAGTATCAACTACAGAAGTAGTTGTGCCCTAATGGAAATCAAGTTAGTGCTGTTTTCCTTCCTTTATTTTAATTAATTTTACTCAAGTTTTTCACATAAATAATAGTTTCTTGACTCTAATTTACGTGCATATATTCTGTGTCATTGGTTAGGGAAGAATTTTAGAATTCATTATCAAAGTGCCCTGGCACCTCAGGTACGTTTATGCCCCAGTGGTTAGCTGCGTCTGTAAAGAGAGGGCAGGGCCACTTGAGTGTTGGGAGTAGACATAAATGTATGTATGGAGTGAGGAATTTGGGGTAAGGGGTGATGAGATCCTGAAAGCCCAGGATTAGGAGTACCATAATTATAATGCGGATGTCCAGCATTAATTGAGTGCTCACTTACGCCAGACACCGTGTTAAGCACTTTATTTATTTTGTGCATTTATTCTATGTAACAATCATATGAGGAAACTGAGGCTTGTATAGGTTAACTTGTCCAATCTCTCTTTAAATAGTCAAAGTTCTGTTGACAGTTCTTTATAGGGCATGAACTATTTCCCTCTCCCTCTCCCATCATTTGACTTTCAGCAGTCTGAGAAAAATGAGGTGGTTTGTTTTGGTTAGCCCTATTAAATGTTGTTCTTCCATTTTAATGATCTGTGTCAATTAGTGGTTCTCAACTGGGGGCACTTTTGTGCCACAGGGGACATTAGCAATGTGCGGAGACAGTTTTGATTTTCACAACTAGGACAGTACTATTGACATCTAGTAGGTGGAAGTCAAGAATGCTGCTAAACATCCAATTATCTGGCCTAAAATGTCAATAGTGTCAAGGTTGAGAAAGCCTTGTATAGAACTAAAAGATGAAGCATGTAATCAGGGCTAGAGGAAGTGGGGGAAATCAGTGTCCTTTGCCATTTGTTCGTTTGTTTCAGGCTGTCATTGTCTGAGTACTTGTTATGATTCAGGCATTTGCTGAGCACTTGTATACCTTCGCTCTAATTCTCAACTAATTCTCACACTAACAAGTATCGTATCCCTATTTTCAAAGAGAAGGCAGCAGTTGACAAGTGTTAACAAGTTTACAAAACACTGAGCTAGAAAGTAGTAAGGCCTAAATTTGTTTTGATTCCAAAGCCTCTCTCCTTTCTGTATTAGCACCACACGCTCCAGGCCACCAAGCAACCGAGACATCCTTGACAATTTTTTAAAAACGTTTTTCCAGCTATATACACATTTACGTTGTCCCAGAGAAACCAAGAGGTGATTTTTCATATCAGAGTTCTCAGTGTATTTCATCATTGACTGAACCGTGATTGAATTTTAAAGCTGGCTCCTGGAATAGTGAATATCACTTCTTACCTGTTCTTTCACCGAGTATCAAAAATGCTTATCGAAACAACCTACATGGAAAGGACAGGGGAGCTTTCAGACCTTCAGATGGGCTGCCTCCTACTTGTTTCAGGTCTTGGCTCATATGTTAATTTCTCCAACTTCTCAATTTAAGTCCTGCTCTATAGGGTCCTCCCAGCCCCTTTCTCCCCCCCACCCCAGGTGGTCTTTGTAATATTACCATGTTTTATTTTCCTAGTAGCAATCGTCAGTATCAGAAATGATTTTGTTTATTTTTAAACTTTATTTTGAAATGATTTGACTTTCAGAAAACTTGCAAGAATAATACAAAAAAATTTTTTTATATACCTTTTACCCACATTTCTCAAATGTTAACATTTTTTGTTGTATTTGTACTGTGTGTGTGTGTGAGACATTTCTCAAATGTTAACATTTTTGTCATATTTGTACTGTGTGTGTATATGTGTGTCTGCATGTGTGTCTGTGTGTGTGTGATTCCTGAAATCTTTGAGAGTAAGTTGAAGATAGAGTATCTCTTCACCTCTAAACACTTTAATGTGTATTTTCTAAGAGTAAGGACATTTTCTTACATAACCATCAAAATCAAGAAATTACCTGTCTGCAGACCTTATTCAAATTCCCATAGTTGCCTTAAGAATCTCCTTTATAACAAAATTTAAAAATTGTTTTTCTGGTCCAGGATTTATTCCATTTATTCCAGGATCACATCTTGCATTTAGTTGGCATGTGTATTTATTTTGATGTTTGAATCGTCCCAGATTTGGCCAGTGGAAACCCCTTACATCCAGCTTCTGTTTCCTTTTGTTGTGACAGTCATTCTTTAAAGAATTTCTTCATGTTTTAGCACAACACATAATCCAGGCTCATCTTGTGTTTTTTCAACTTTAGCCTTGAAATTAGCTATTTCTTCAAGGAGAAATTTCTGTTAGCAAAGATTTATGGTTAGAAGCCAAATTCTGAGTACTGGATAAGCTTCTTGCTATTGAATTGGCATTATTTCTTTGCCATCTTAATGTACAGAGCTAGAAGTACACACATGCCACATTATGTCCATTTCTCTCTCTCTCTCTCTCTCTCTCTCTCACACACACACACACACACACACACACACACACACACACACACCTTAAACTGAATTCTCACTCATACCTCCCACTGTAGTCTAATACTGTGAAGTTCATTTTAGCTTTCCCCATATTCATAACTGGAACTCCTTTACCCAACACCAAGAAGCCTGGGGGCTCCTGGGTGGCTCAGTCATTTAAGCACCTGACTCTTGATTTTGACTTAGGTTGTGATCTCGCAGTTCTTGAGTTCCAGCCTTGTGTCGGATTCCTTGGGGTTCTCTCTCTCTTCCTTTCTCTCTGCCCCTCCCCTGTTCACATTCTCTCTCTCAAAATAAATAAATAAACTTTAAAAAAATACTAAGAAACCTGATTCTCTTTACCCACACTGTATTTACTTCCTTTTTTAATATTAGAAAGCACAGAAAATAATTTTTGAATTACTAATTCAAACCACTGCAAAACAAACAAACAAACAAAACCTTACCAACTAGAGATCAGTATGATTCTTTTTGTCCTAAACCTGTATTCAAAACTTTATTGGGGGGTGCCTGGGTGGCTCCGTTGGTTAAGCGTCCAGCTTCGACTCAGGTCATGATCTCACGGTTCGTGGGTTCGAGCCGCACATCAGGCTCTGTGCTGACAGCTAGCTCAGAGCCTGGAGCCTGGTTCAGATTCTGTATCTCCCTCCCTCTCTGACCCTCCCCTGCTCGCACTGTCTCTCTCTGTCTTTCAAAAATAAATTTAAAAAAACAATTAAAAAAATGTCTAAACTTTATTGGGTGAGTTCTTCCACTCCTCCACAATTGGCTAGGTTATTCATTTGAAACACTTGTATGTTCATTTGTATCATATCACATTCCATTTTAAATGTATTTTCTTTCCCATTCTTCTTCATTTTATAGCATGCATTTACTGAGTATATGAAACATTAGTATGTTTCCAAAAATCAAAACTATTCACAAGGATGTCTTTAGAGAAGTGTCATCTACTTTAGTCTGGACTACCGTAGTTGCTGCCCTGATCTTCCCATCCCATTTTCATCTGCCACCCATGGGTAACCAATCACATTAGTTTCTGGTTTATTCTTTCTGTTTCTTTTTACACAAATGAACAGATAGATCTATTTGTTTACCATCTCCTCCCCATTTTTAAATGGTAACATCTGCTAGATTATTCTTCTGCACTTTGCTGCTTTAACCTAAAACATACTCTGGAGATCAGTCTGTCACTTCATAGAGATCTTGTTCATGTCTATTACAGCTGTATAGTACTTCATTTCTGTGTGTTAATACTTTATTTAGCCACTCCTTTATGTGGGTATTTAAGCTGTTTCCAGTGTTCTGCAACAACACTACAATAAGTAATATTGTGCAGAGGTATATTGTTATTGGAGTGTATCTTCAGGATAGACCTTTCGGGGGGGACTTATTTTATTTATTTATTTATTTATTTATTTACTTAGTAACCATACACTTAATGTGGGGTTTGAGCTCATCATGACCTCGAGATCAAGAATCTCACGGTTGGGGCGCCTGAGTGGCTCAGTTGGTTAAGCGTCCAACTTCAGCTTAGGTCATGATTCCATGGTTTGTGAGTTCAACTTCCGCGTCAGGCTTTGTGCTGATAGCTCACAGCCTAGAGCCTGCTTCGGATATTGTGTCTCCCTCTCTCTCTCTGTTCCCCCGCCCCCTGTTCACACTCTGTCTCTTTCTCTTTCTCTCAAAAATAAGTAAGTCTTAAAAAAAAGATATCTTCACTTAAAAAAAAAAGTCACATGGTCTTCTGACTGATTCACCCACAGGATAGATTCTTAGAAGCAAGACTTCTAGGTGAGAAACATAAGTAGTTTTGTTAAATGCTGTTCAATTCCCCTCCATAATGGGTTGTGCCAGTGCTCACTCATACCACTAGCATGAGTGCATGTGTCTCCATAGCCTCACCAACAGTGTGTGGTCATACTTCTTAATTGTGTGAGAGATGAGAAATGATATCTCTGTGTATCTCCTATTATGATGAGTGACATGAACTTCTTTCATAAGCTTAAACGTCTTTCAGTATCTTTTTGTACATGTGTGGATTGGGTGTTCATGTCTTTTGCCTTTTCTCGATAGGATTTTTGGTCCTTTTTCAAGAGTTCTTTATATTCAGGAGTTCTTTATATATCTGATTGTATGTTACAAATATTTTCTCCCAGTTTGTTCTTTTTTGACTTTGCCCAAGATGGTGTTGCTTTATGTAGTAGTCACATACATTCTTTTCCTTTCTTGCTTTTGGCTTGTGAATCATATAGTTAGATAGCTCTTTTCTAAACTCACATGACATAGGAATTCATCCATATTTCTCTATAGTACACAAAGTTTTATTTTTTACTTTTGGATCTTTGAGTATTTGGGGTTTATTTTTTTTTATGTATGGTATGAGATAGGGATCCAATTCCATCTTTTTCTCAATTCCTATCCACTTATCTCATTACCATTCATTTAAAACGTCATTCTTTTTCCCAGAGATTGGAGACACTCAACTTCTATATGTATTTTGATATTTCCTGTTCAGCCCATCGGTCACTCTATTCATGTGTCAGCACCACAGTGCATTACGTGTGGAAGCTCTGATGTCTGGGAGGGCCCCTTAATCCTCACAGCATTTCTTCTTCCTGTTTTTCTAAATATTCTTACGTACTTATTTTACCATATGAACTTCAGTATGAACTTCAACACCAATTTTTGTTTCAACTAAAAAATGTAGCTCTACAAAAAATGTTATTGCGATACCTTAAAATTTGTGGTTTTCATGTGTTTTCGCATATTTCTTGTTTATCCATATTTTATTTTTTTTCTGTTTCAAATGGGACTTCCTCTTTCATTATATTTGATTATTGTGTGTATATGTTGAATTCTCTGTGCTTATTTTATATCCTGCTACCTAACTATTTTATTTTATTATTTGAGCTAGTTTTGTCATTTATTGCCTTGATTTAGTAAGATTTTTTAGGTATGGTAACACATAATCTGCAAATAGAGGTAATTTTATTTTATTTCTCCAGTTCTTATGCTTCTGTTGATTTTTCTTGTCGAATTACACCTGTTAAAAACACCAGTAAAGGGGCACCTGTGTGGCCAGTCTGTTGAGTGTCTGAGTCTTCATATTGGCTGGGGCATGAGATTGAGCCCCTCATCAGTGTTGTCAGCGCAGAGCCTGGTTAGGATTCTCTGTCTCTGCCCCTTCCCCACTCACATGCTTGCGCACATGCTCGCTCGCTCTCTCTCTCTCAAAATAAATAAACATTAAAAACAAAACACACCAGTATAGTGTTAAACAGTAGTGGAGATTATAGGCTTTTCTTGTCCCTTATCTTAGTGAAAATGTCTCTAGTATCTTTCTGTTAATTCAAATGCTGGCTTTAACACTAAAGTATATTTTATCATGTTATGAGAGTGTCTTTCACTCCTATTTTCTTGAGTGCTTTTACCAAGAATTTTGTTAATGCTTTTTGTCAGTATCTTTGGAGTTAATCAAAATTTCCTTTCTGTATCTATTAACATATTTTGTTTTATTAATATATTTTCTAATACTAAGCCTCCTTTGCATTACTGGAATAAGTACCATTTAGCTATGGTACATTATTTTCTTAATGAATTGTTAGATTTTCATCCTTTTTTATTTATAATTCTTAGATGATATTCATTTGTAATATTGATCTGTAATTTTCTTTCTTCGTGGGGGAGCTGTATTTATAAGGTTTAGGTATCAAGGTTATCCTTTATACAAACTTACACGTCAGGAGCGCCTGGGTGACTCAGTTGGTTGAACATCTGATTCTTGATTTTGGCTCAAGTCACAATCCCAGGGTCAGACGCTCAACTGACTGTGCCACCCAGGTGTCACTTAAAAAAAATTGTTTTTAAGTTAAACTTCAGTTATACTTCATACACTTTCTTCATTTTCTGTGCACTGGAGTCATGGATGTCGTATTGGAACTATCTGATCTTTGCGCATTTAATAAAACTCCCCTTTGACACCATCGGGGCCTCGTGCATTCTTGTGTGGTTCCTGGAGTATTCTGTCTACTGTAGCTGTTGGACTGTTGAGGTTTTCCACCTAGCTTTCACATATTCAGCGAGAGCTCTTATTTTATATAGTGTCCATTATTCTTTTCTTTTTGATTAAGTTAAGCAATGGTATGCCTATTTTGTTAAAAAAAAATTTTAAGTTTGTTTATTTTTGAAAGAGAAGGAGAGACAGAGTGCAACTAAGAGAGAGGCAGAGAGAGAGGGAGACAATGTGAAGCAGGCTCCAGGCTCTGAGCTAGCTGTCAGCACAGAGCCTGATGCGGGGCTCGAACCCATGAACTGCGAGATCATGACCTGAGCTGAAGCCAGATGCTTAACTGACTGAGCCACCCAGGCACCCCTGATAATTGCTTTAAAGTGTATTTCATAGATTCTGCTATTAAGTATTTTCATTGTCACTATTTCCTGAAATTCTGTAATTTTGGCTTTATTTTTATATGCAAGAGATGTTTAAAAGAAGGTGCTTTAGGGGTGCCTGGGTGAATCATTCTGCTTATTTGGTTAAGTATTCTGACTCTTGATTACAGCTCAGGTCATGATCTCACAGTTTGTGAGTTCAAGGCCCAGATCAGACTCTGTGCTGAAACTGCAGATCCTGCCTAGGATTCTCTTCCTCCTCTCTCTGCAATTCCCACCCCCTGCTCACTTGTGCACACTCTCTCTATATATAAATAAATAAACATTACAAACAATAAAGTGGCACCTGTGTGGTTCAGGCAGTTAAGTGTTCAACTCTTGATTTCAGCTCAGGTCATGATCTCACAGTTAATGAGTTTGAGCCTCGCACCAGGCTTTGTGCGGAGCCTGCTTGGGATTCTGTCTCTCTGCCCCTACCTCCAACCCCCAAAATAAATAGATAAACTTTAAAAAAATTAAAAGTAAATGAAAGAAGGTGCTTTAATTTCCTGGTGGAAGGACCTTTTTATTTTTTTTTATTGAGTTATTAAATTCTAGTTTTACTGCATTGTAATCACAAGGGTTTGTATGAGTTTTTTTTCCTTTTAAGGTTTATTTATTTAAGTAATCTTTACACCCAACATGGGGCTTGAACCACAAACTGTGGCTCCTCCAACTGAGCCATCCAGGCACCCATATCTATTTTATGTAATTTACTACACTTTGTTGTATGTTCTCATATATGGTCAATTTTTGTGAATGTTCCTTGTTGATTTTGTAATTTATATTCTTAATCTGTCCTATACTGAGAGTGGCATAGTAAAGTCTCTTTTCAGTGTGGTTTTATGTCTGTCTCCTTACAGCTCCTGTAATTACTACTTATTGTGAAGGTAGTTGCTGGGTTTCTTGGTACAGAAACATAATGGGTATATCTTTATTGTGAGTTGTGACTTTTAGCATTAAAGTCCTTCCTTCGCCACTTTTTCTACCAGTATTACAATTCCTCATTATTCTGAGCCCATCTCCATTTTTTTGGCTTCCCTAAGTGAATTCCTCAGTGGAAGGACCTTTCTATTTTATTACTTTGTTTTCAATGGCTAGTCTTACTGCATTGTGATCACACAGCTTTTCTGTTTCCAGTTAATCACAGTGGGAATTTCGTTATTTAATGCAACCACTAATCTAATATCACCAATAAAATCTAAGCAATTATATCACAAAACCAGGGTTGTATTCAGTGGACATGCATTAATAGTCTATACAACTTTAACATTACACCAGAAAAGGAGCTGAATACAAAATTTTCCTGGATTTTTGGTAGTCTTCAAATTTCATGGTAAGATTACCAATAAAACTGTAGAAACAGATTGTAAATATTTTTAATAAAATGGTAAAAAATTTGAGCCTTTAAGTTTTCATATTGGGCTAAAGATTTAAAGCATCAATCTGGCCCCAGTCTTTCAAAAATGACAGGTAAATATATACAATGAATAGACAGGTTATTTAGTTAAAATGGTACTGAAGGACTACTCACCCCTGGCAAAAACAAAAAAACCCATTGGGATTAATTTCTCAATGCAAACAAGTCTTTGCAAATACTGTGATTATTATAAACTTGGAAACATACCTGGAATCAGGACAATGGAGAAAGTAACACACAAGTCAGCCATATTTCTGTGATCACATAGTATTTTTTGTGACATTTTTACTTATTGTAACAACACTTTTTTATGACCTAATAGAAAGTTATTTTTTATGAATGCTTCTTGTGTGTTGTGTATATATAGTTAGATGGTGCTTTGTGAGCCAAACTATATTTTTTTCTTTTACTAGATAACTCATTCATATTTATCAATATGCTTTATTTATTTATTTATTTTTAATGTTTTTTATTTATTTTTGATAGAGACAGCATGAGCAGGGAGGGTCAGAGAGAGAGGGAAATACAGAATGTGAAGCAGGCTCCAGGCTCTGAGCCGTCAGCACAGAGCCCAACATCGGGCTCAAACCCATGAACCATGAGATCATGACCTGAGCCGAAGTCAAACACTCAACCAACTGAGCCACCCAGGCACCCCTTTATGTTTTTATTTTATTATTAAGACGGAGAGAAGTTGAAACCAAACATAAAAATCATATCAATAAGGGGCGCCTGGGTGGCTCAGTTGGTTGAGTGTTCAACTTCAGCTCAGGTCATGATCTCACAGCTCATGGGTTTGAGCCCCATGTCAGGCTCTGTGCTGACAGCTAGCTCAGAGCCTGGAGCTCTCCTTGGATTCTATTTCTCCCTCTCTTTCTGACCCTTCCTTGCTCACACTCTCTCTCTCTCTCTCTCTCTCTCTCAAAAAAAAAAATTAAAAATTAAAAAACACAAAAACATAAATTAAAAAAAAATAAAGTCTAATAGTTTTATTAAGATATTTCTGAGAATTGATTGTTGAGGGTCAGTTTTCTCAGGTACATGGTGGGCCCTTTTAATTTGTAGATTTAGGTCTTTCTTTATTTCCAGGAAGTTTTCTTGTATAACTTGTATAAGAAACACTGAAGTGTTTTCTTCTTCCTGAGCTCCAGTAACTGGATTGGATTTTTTTGTCTTCTGTTTCAACCACTTTCTGACCATTTCCCCTACTCTATCTCACTTGCATTCCCTTTAATTTTTTTTTTAATGTTTATTTTTGAGAGAGAGACAGAGACAGGATCTGAAGCCGACTCCAGGCTCCCAAGCTGACAGTGGAAAGCCCAGCCCAGTGTTGGAGCTTGAGTTCACGAACCATGAGGTCATGACTTAAGCCAAAGTCGGACACTTATCTGACTTGATCTGCCTACCCACTTCTATCTCCTTTAATTTTTAAAAATAATACTTGGATAAAATATAATTTCTTTTGCAAATATATTTTTTATTATAATTCAGTCTTTATTTCTGATAACATTTTGCCTTTTTCTTCTGTCTCTGTCAGGCTTTAGTCAGACCTTTGTTTTTTAGGTTTTTTTTGGCCCATTTCTGTTTTTAGTGTTTAATATCTAACTCAGGCTCTATTTTGAATGCTTGTTAGATAGTATTTAAAGTTTATTTTTTAGTATTCTCTACTCCTAACCTGAGGCTCAAACTCACGACCCTGAGGTCAAGAGTCCCATGCTCTTCCTTTTTTATATATATATATTTTCAAGTTTATTTACTTATTTTGAGAGAGAGCACAAGCCAGGAAGAGGCAGAGAGAGGGAGAGAATCTCAAACAGGTTCCATGGTATCAGCACAGAGCCCAACTCAGGGCTTGAACTCACAAAGCATGAGGTCATGACCTAAGTCAAAATCAAGAGTTGAACACTTAACTGACTGAGCCACCCTTGTGTCCTAAGAATCCCATGGTTTTCTGACTAAACCAGCCAGGGGCCCTGTTCAACAATATTTAATTTTGAGTAGAGTCTTGTGTTTTCTTGTGCTTCATAGTTGATTTTTTCAGAGGGACTAGAGTTTCATTTTCTGTTTGTATTTTGTTGTAGTTTCCGTAAATGAAGATAGCTCACACCTTTGTATTTTGTAGATTGAGTGGCAGTTTTGGGTGGTTTACAGATTCTTAGCTAAAAACCATACTCTCTTTGGGAGACAGTTGGGCTGAGGCTTTGTGTCCTTAGTGTTTTAATGTTCTTGTCTTGCATGATTCTAACTTTCCCTGTATTGCTTGTTCTTCCCTTTCACCATAGTAGGTCAACAGGCTCCTTTCTCTTTGTTCTTTCTGCCCGTTTCTCCTTGGAAGTGTTGCCTTTTCAAGATTGCCTCCTGTCTTGTGTGTACTAGTTAAGTCCCTTCAGTGTAGCCTGCTCTGGTCTTACCGGGACTTTTTTTTGTTAATTTGGTCAGTTTTCCAGTGTTTCGGCACTGTGAGTGGTCTTTCTCAGGGTTATTGGAGTTCATCCTTAAGCCTTTGTCCTCCTCTTCCTTCTGCTGTACCTGCCCCAGGACCCTGCCTTGCCCTCTACCATGGGTTAGAGAGAAAACTTGGGAAATGTCTTTGCTGGAAATTGGTTGACATTTGTATTGGTCCATTTCTTCTAGTAACTTTGAAGTCATGAAGTTTGTGTGGGTTTTTTCTTCTTATTGATTTATTTAGTTTGTGAGGATGGTTAGATTTCAGCGTACACAGTCACCATTAAATCAGCTTCCTGGAGGTCTGTTCTTGCTATTTGTTGCCAACGTGTTCAGTCTAGATCACATGCTACATTAAAACGAGAACCATCTTTGTTTATTTTTCCTTTATCTCTATTTCTAGTACATAGAAAATGCTTAGTAAATGTTAAATCGCTCTTCTTCAATATTTGTGTGTGTCCTTTGCCCATTTTTCTGTTGAAATACTAATTCTTATTTTGATGATTTATATATGTCTTGTTACATATGAAGATTGATAATCTAATAGGGAAATATATCTTACTTCTATCAGCTTAAGATGTGAATCAGATGTCCAAGACCTTTTCCTGCAACTTTTATTAGACTCAAAATGCAGGATTTAAACTGGTGAAAATGAACCTGATCTAGTCCCATTGATGATGTTATTAACTGTGTGAATTTTTTTTAATGTTTATTTATTTTTGACAGAGAAGAGAGACAGAGAGTGTGAGCAAGGGAAGGCCAGAGAGAGAGGAAGACACTGAATCTGAAGCAGGCTTCAGGCTCTGAGCTGTCAGGACAGAGCCTGGTGTGGGGCTGGAACCCATGAACTGTGAGATCATGACCTGAGCTGAAGTCAGACACCTAACCAACTGAGTCACCCAGGCACCCCTGCAGAAAAATTTTTTTAAATCACTGTAGTGTTTAGGCTCTATATATAACACAGAGGGTGACCTTCTACCCACTAAGATTTTATACTTTCTTTTTAAAAATATTTATTCATTGTTGAGAGACAGAGAAAGGGACAGAGGAAGAGGGAGAGAGAGAGAGACTCTCAAGCAGGCTCTGCATCGTCAGCACCAAGCCTGACATGGGGTTCAAACTTACCAACCGTGAGATCATCACCTAAGGTGAAATCAAGGACCAGATGCTTAACCAGCTGAGCCACCCAGATGCCCCTTTATACTTTGAATTATTGCCCTTTAAAGCATTCGAAGGGGAATTAGCATCTGACCTCTGTTGCTTTATCAGGACTGAACTGGGTCTCTGGGTGCCCCTGGCTCCTGGTTCCATATCAGGGAAAGAGAAGAGGAAATTAGTAGCACAAAAGTGATCATAAGTAGAAGAATGAATTAGGAGGGGGAATAAAAGGCAAGAAGAGGCTTGGAAAATATGGACATAGGAGTACTACTGGCGCACCCACCAACCAGGGCTCCTGTTACCTTGTGTTGGCCCATGTGCACTGGGCTGGCCGTCCGTGCTCTAAGATTATATTCTCTGCCTCAAAATAGACCAGTGCTGTCAGCACTGTATTGAATCCCTTTTGTTATCTGCCTCTGAAAATTCCTCAAATCAGAGACACGGCTGCGAGTATGAAACTGTCTAGAGAGAACAATGCAATTTTCGTAGCTGAGGAAATTTGGTGTTTTGCATGCTTCCATTGAAAATGTTTGGACGTTTCATTGATTGGCAAGGAGAACAAAGAAGCCTTTCATTTTAAGGAAGGCTTTAGAGGGCATACTGGGTGGTGCCTACTGAAGTGGGTGTTTTCTAGTGAATGACATTTGGTCTATTTTTATAGTTGGAAACATTCTACTCTTAAGCTTATTGTTTAAGCAGGCAAGAGAGCATACTGTGCAATCATGAGTGGAATTTTTACATTTGATCCCAAGGTCTTTTTTCTCCCTCATAGTTTGGAGCCTCCATGAATGTGCCTATGAGTTTATAAGTATTTTATTGGTTTCAGATCCTGCTCTCAGTTTACTTATCTTCTCTGTGGATTATTCAAAGGAAAGAGATTAGAAACATACTGGGAAATATCTAACAGTAAATGATTTTTTAAGAAATTTTTTAATGTTTGTTTATTTTTGAGGGAGACAAAGCATGATTGGGAGAGGGGCGGATAGAGAGAGGGAGACACAGCATCCAAAGCAGGCCCCAGGCTCTGAGCTGTCAGCACAGAGCCTGACGTGGGACTCAAAATCCACAAGATCTTGACCTGAGCTGAAGTCAGATGCGTAACCAACTGAGCCACCCAGGTGCCGCCATCAGTAAATGCTTTAATATTAGATTGGGATTTCTTAAATTCTTCATTTATAATTCATTAGAGCTGCTGTATAACTTTCTTATATTTTCTCAGGCTCTTGCAGCTCCCCTGTGACATTCTTGCTTAAGCCTTTCTCTTAGTTATTTCTGTGAGAGCAAGTGAACGTTTCTGTTCAGAATCCTAGATCAGAGTTTCCTACTTATATGTATTCGAGCCAATTTCCCAGTTATTTTTTCCCAAAGTCTAAATTTTACAGGTATTGTAAGAAAAGTAAATACAAAAAGTAAAAGTCCCCATAATCCTAACAACTGCAACCATTTCCTGTTTTGTGCAGTAATTTCTGGTGCTTGTCCTCATGTACACCGATTGCTGCCTATTTGCACTGTGCTGCTTCATATTCTGTTTTTTTCATTTAACATTTACCAGATTGTCTTTCAAAAAAAAAAATGTTCCACCATCCTTTAGATTTGCTATACTTTTTTTAGAGATTTATATTTAAATGATATATTAACATTTGAAACATAATATTTTCTGAGGCCAATTCATATTGTGTTATTAATACCAAAATTTTGTCTTTGTCCCATATAGTTTATATATGTAAATATAATTTGTCTCAATCACTGAATTCCTCTCAGATGTAAAAGTGAGCTTTCCTGGGGGCACCTGGGTGTCTCAGTCAGTTAAGCATATACTTTGGCTTAGCTCATGATCTGATGGTTTGTGGGTTCAAGCCCCACGTCAGGCTCTGTGCTGACAGCTCAGAGCCTGGCGCCTGCTTCAGATTCTGTGTCTCCCTTTCTCTGTCCCTCTCCCACTCACACACTCGCGTGCACGCGCACCCTCTCTTTCTCTCTCTCTCTCAAAAATAAATAAACAAAAAAAATTTAAGGGGTGCCTAGGTGGCTCAGTTGGGTAAGTGTTCAACTTTGGCTCAGGTCACAATCTCAAAGTTTGTGGGTTTGAGCCCCACATCAGGCTCTGTGCTGACAGCTCTGAGCCTGCTTTGGATTCTCTGTCTCCCACTCTCTTTCACTTTTTCTATCCCTCCCCTGCTTGTTCTCTCTCTCTCTCTCAAAAGTAAATAACATGTTTAAAAAAATTTAAAGAGTGAGCTTTCCTGAGGTGCCTATGTGGCTTAGTCAGTTAAGCTAGATCTCTTGATCTCTGGGTTGTGAGTTGAAGCCCTGTGTTGGACACCATACTGAGCATGGTGCCTACTTAAAAATAAAAGTAAGCTTTCCAAAAAGGACATGTAACTTTCTATTAATTGCTTATCTGAATAACTTATTTAAAGTGTAATAGGGGCGCCTGGGTGGCTCAGTTGGGTAAGCGTCCGGCTTCTGGCTTTGGCTCAGGTCATGATCTCATGGTTCGTGGGTTTGAGCCCGCGTCGGGCTCTGTGCTGACAGCTAGCTCAGACCCTGGATCCTGCTTCGAATTCTGTGTCTCCCTCTCTCTCTGACCCTCCCCTGCTCGTGCTGTCTCTCTCTATCTCTCAAAAATAAATAAAAAACATTTAAAAAAATTTTTAAGTGTAATAGTCCGTTTACTGCTTTTTTTTCTATTAGAATTTTTAACCAAAATTACATCTCTATTATATCCTTTTATTTTTTAGAATTACTTATTATACTTGTCATACTTAGGAACATTTTTAGAGCAGTAATAACTTATGATTTTTAAGTGTGCTGGACTTTATTCTGTTTTTAAAAAAATAATATTTTGTCAGGAACTTTCACTTCCCTTTTGTCATTTTTTCTTCTTCCCATCATTTGCAGTATATTAGAATTGTCAGCTTTCTATTTCTCTTATATATACACTTACCACATGTCTTGACTATCGTTTTTAGCCCTTGAGCTGTCTCTTCTACCACCCTCATCCATTTGATAGTGAAGCAAAAGAATAACATCCTCAGAGGTTCCTAAAACCTCGTTTTAGAGAACTGTTGTCGTCCCGTAGTCCTTCTCCGGAATTCCCAACAGGGAGAAAAAAGTATCCTCTCTCTTTTTCTCTGTTTGCTTTTACCTGAGAGTCCTCACGGTCGTGCAATAGGAAAAATAGGTGGGCAGAAATTGACATGAGATGCAGCTAATCCACAGAATGAATGGCTCTGTAATCCGGTCTTGGTGCTTGAAGTGCCTGTAGCGTTGCCTGGCACCAGTGAGCAGCCAGCAAGTGCTTGTTGGGCGGACACATGGACTCGTGAACAAGCCTGTCGTGACGACCGCAGGGATTTCTCAGGTGGCAAAGTTCTCAAAATCTCTTTAAACGGTGTTAACTTGAGATTCAGAAACTCATCCTCCTACTCGTCAAAGTGCATAACTACCACAATATTAGTAATAACACAAGTTCTGTTGCTTTCTGTCATGAACTGACCTGTGTATATGTATCACACTTTTGTTTCTAAAGGAAGTAGAAATTCGGAACAAAGACCTGGAGGGACAGCTGTCTGACTTAGAGCAACGTCTGGAGAAAAGTCAGAACGAACAAGAAGCTTTTCGCAATAACCTGAAGACACTCTTAGAAATTCTTGACGGAAAAATATTTGAACTAACGGAATTACGAGATAACTTGGCCAAGCTATTAGAATGCAGCTAAGGAAGGTTACCTTTCAGTGCCAATTGATTAAAAAATACACTGTCTCTCTTCCTAGGACTGTTCGGGCTCTGCATCAAGATCGCACACAAAATTTGAATATCACTCCTCCTCCAGGAGGATGATCTTTTGAAAATTGGAATTGTATATTTCAGTGTAAATTTTAGAATTCAGCTTGTAGCTAGTTGGGGAAAAAAAAAGAGATGAAAAACTTGAACTACAAATTACCTCCATGTATATTATTGGCCATAGTTAACTAGAAAGTTATAAATAGATACTTAATGCAATCTTTTTTTTCTGATATTAGCCAATGGGAGAATTACCAATGTCTGGGTCACATCCCCTTTTTGTGTTCAACACAGTGAAGGTTATCTGCTTTTTAAATTAATTTATTTATGATATCTAAAGCTGTGTTTTGTGCAAAAACTTAGTGATGAAAGCCCTGTCTTCTGTTGTAATCTGAATAATTTCTCAGGATATTTTTGCACTGCTGAGAAGCAGTGCCATTACCAATTAATTCTTGCCAGGAGTGAGAGAGAGCTGTATCTTTAACTGAAACATACTTACTAGAACTGGGTGTATAGAGTTCTTCCCTTTTTTTATACTGGAAGATATTTCACTCGGTGACCACTCTGGTACACTCTGGTGTTCTTTAATCTTGTCTGCTGTATAGTTTACTTTTCCACATTGATTCCGTGTATTTATGAGAAGATACTGTCTCCCATTTTATTACACATTTTAAAGCCAACTAACGAAGGCAGCTGAGTCCCTCAGAAATTTTTCTTTTTAAATTTCTAATGAATTTGACACACAGTACTGAAATACAGCAGCCCGTCATTGACGGTCTGGTCTAGCAATGTTAAGTATATTTACAGAATATGCAGTTACATTTATTTATATATTTTGCAAGAAATCTTTTCTGAATGATCAATGCATTTCAATTTACAAATAATAATGGTTATTGGGGAACTGTTTATTATAGATCATTTTAAGGTGTATAGCAATTTTAAAGGGGATCCATTTCCATCAAACAGCCGATCAGAGGACTGTTGGGGTTGGAGCGTGTACTCTGTCTGGGTCTTCACATCAACCACATCTCTAGTCAAACCTCACAAGGCAATATTCTGAACTGTTACCTAGGCATTTCACAACAGGAATTCAATTCAATAGGCTCTTCTCAATGAACAAGTTTTAATGTTGTTTTGATGTAATTTTAAAAGACTTTTAGCAAACATGCATTTCTTTCTATATTTCTTTGAAGAAGCTATTTTAAAAGTAAGCCAAGTGCTGTCTAGTCTGCTTATGGAGTTAGGAATGCATCAGAGCCCATCTATCTTTGCTGTACAATGCCTGTGATGTTGAGGAGGGTTCTTTTTTAAAGTGTATGCTTGAGTATCTGACTCTGTGGAGTCTACAAATGCACTGACTGTTTGTACCCCAAAACGACTGAATTGTGAAGTACAAAATTAAGCTAACTAATCGATTTGTAACCATTTTTTCACTCACAAACAGCAACGCAACACTAGACAATTTTGTTTTATATATGTACGTGTATGTATGTAAATACATACCTATTAATTTATATTAGAGTGAAAAATAAATGGTTTGTTTCTAAAGTTAGTTTCTAAAGTGAGTTTTCAGGTGTCTCTGAAAAGTTTATATCAGACACTTACTCATCGTGTATTATATGTGCTATAACATCGTGTAAGTTACCTCCATTTATTTTAGGATATTTTCCTCACCTATTTATTATAGGGAGGATAATTTAGGTACACAAGCTCAGAGCTGAGATATTTCTCTGATAAATCAGGTAATAAAATTTATTTGATCGATGGAATTTTGAAGTAGAGGTGATTTTATCCATCAGTTTCTGAGTAATAAAGAGCACCAGATTTTAATTTAAATAGGGATCAGGGAATTTAGTTATGAAGAGTTAAAAAATTTTAAAAAAAAAGTATAAGCTGTTGAAATGGTAAGTGAATTATTTTAATGATGTAATGAGATATTTTTAAATTTTGACATAGTTGCCATTTAATGGGAAAATAACTCACCAAAATGTCTCCACTTGAATTGTTCTGATATGTGAGATATGTGTCATTCAATATATACATATACCCATATGTATATACAGAAAATTATTTTTAATATTTTCCTACTGATAAATTTAAAATTGGAAATTTTGTGAGTTTTTTCCTTGTCCAATAGGGCTGAAATTTTTTTCTTTTTTTTAGGGATTTAACAACTTGAGGGCTGCACCTTTAAATTCCCAGATTGTCATTAGACATGTACATATATGGGAGAAGGTGGACGCAAGTGCACATATAAATAAAATCTTCTTAGACTATTTTCAATATTCGTTTACAGTAGGAGAGTATCTAGAAATCGTCATCTACAAGTCATAATTAGGCTGTGTGCCTACTGTAGTTTTCTCCATTTCTGTATTATAGAAATAAAAGTTTGCATATTAACATTTGATTTTTCCCAGAGACGAGTATTATATGATGTATCTATATTTAGATCAAACTGTGGTAATATATTGATCAGAAGATGATGCCCGGGGGACTGTAGCCTGAACATGTGGACTTGAAGTGACACAGAGAAGGAGAGCAGAGATCAAGCCCGTTGTGTATAAGTTACTATCTGATAATTATGAATTCTTGTACAAAAACCAACTGAAAAAAAGGAAAAACAAAAATACAGTTTTTATTTTGAAATACATTTGTTGTTCTCTGGAGAATGTACTTTATCTTCTTTTTCCTTCAGTCTTTTACAGATACTTTTTAAAAAGCATTTAAGTGATGGCAGCGTTTGCTCAACTCCTTTGGGTGCTACTGGATTTCACCTTTAGTGTGCTGTGTTGTGAAATCCTAACTCTGACATAAAAGGTTTCATAAGAATCTCCCTGCCTGGAAAATTAGTTTTTGTTTCTCCTGTCTCTCCTTCTCTCCCTTTCTCTCTCACTCCTTCTCTTATGCTTGCTCGCTCTCTCTCTCTCTCTCTCTCTCTCTTCTCCCTTGCTTTGTGCAGATTAAAAAAAAAAGTTAATGAAGTTGTATCCGTCCCTGTCCCCATAGAAGTCCTTCAGCCCTCTTGTGGATGTCATGTTTTGCTCTCATTTAACTGTTGGAAAGCAGTTCCAGGAAAAGCTTGCTTTCTCAAGTGGAAATAAAAGGGACACTTGAAATCACACCGCCACCTATGAAAACTCATTTTCTGCCCCGCTAAAATTAAATGTATTCTCTCACATGTGCTCTGGCTTTCCATGTTTGTGTTTAACTGTGGAGTGAGCACCTCAGCCGCTCCCCCCTGCAGACCTGGTTCTCTGTCCTGGAGGGGACGGCGGCCAGAGGGAAAACTTGTTTGGTGGCAGTGTTTTGTTTTTTAAGAAATCCTGTCGTTTTTGGGTATCAAATGATTTTACCATTCCCGGTATGTTGTGCGTGAAGTCCTGGAATAGTCTTCACTGAATTTTCGTTTTTTACATGTTTAATTCTGTTCCTTTATCATTCATCAGGTAAATTAATTTATACAAAATCTTGAGGAAGCTTTCAGGTAAGAAGTAGTTCAGAATGACACATTAAAAATTTTTTTTCTCAAGGAGGATACTGTGCTATATAGTAAGTATTGGTTGAGAAGATAATTTTCATGTGGAAGAATATCTTTTAAACTACTAGAAAAGGATGATTTTAGAATGGAAGCAGGTGAATCTTTCACCCTACTTGAAATAGTGAAAATGCATTTTTTCCAATCTAAAATTCAACCTTATATTTTGACAACAGTTTCTCTTTATGGGACATTGATAGGTAGATGTCAAAGAAATATAAGCATCATTATTG
The DNA here is from genome assembly GCF_006229205.1 of Suricata suricatta. Taxonomy (NCBI): domain Eukaryota; kingdom Metazoa; phylum Chordata; class Mammalia; order Carnivora; family Herpestidae; genus Suricata; species Suricata suricatta. The sequence goes on along the minus strand of NC_043705.1, from coordinate 56,234,756 downwards.
AATTAAAGAAATGAATGGTTTGTTGTTGTTCATATATTACCTAGTAAAATAGCTAATGCTTTTATCCAAGAAAAAAAACCCTCAAAAACTCAGCACTGTACTGCCTAGTGATTTCAGCTTAGTACACTAGATAGAAAAGAAACATTTGAAGTTACTTTGACCCAAAACAGGTGGCCCAGGAAGAGAAGTTGCATCTGGAGTAGAATAGGGAAAAGACCATGGGCTCCCAGATTTCTGTCAATTCTCTGATCTCATTAAGGTCCCTTTTGTCCTTTGGGTGGAAGAACACATTCCAGCAGACGGCAGGAGCTTATCTGGAGGAGGAGAGGGTATTTTTTGTGAAAGCAGGGCCAGCAAAGAGTGGGAGCGCGCTGCCCTCAGTATCTAAGGCGGCTCAGGCCAGCCAGAGACACCTGTTGCTTTTCACCAAACAAGTTGGGATTTCCTTAATAAATTTTAAAGGCTTTCAGGGGATGCTGTCATTTGTCTTGTCAGGATTTATCACCTAATAGAAGACACCTGACATTCAGAACTCCCTTTTCTGTGGAATTCTGACCAACTTTTGCCAGTTCTTTTCACATCAGATATACCCAGGGATAGAAATACTACTCCAGTTTCTCCTAGTAACAGCAAATTAAGATGATAATGAGTCCCTCATAAATGTAAAATTAAGCCCATTTCTGTACCACAGGAAAATGTCTTTTGTGAGTATTTTTTTCCACCAAAAGTCAAGATTTTATCTTGTTATCTGTGTTTTATAACTGTTACTATATATGCATGTATCATAAGTTTTTATCTATATGACTCCTGTATAAGACTTATTTGATTGTTACACCTTAAATGGAATGACTGTTGCATAAAACATGGCCAGAAAGCAGATGCTCTTGAAGTAAATGATTTCTCAACAACTTCATTATGAAGTGGAACAGAAAGGAGTGTTTGTTGATTCTCTGCCACGTGACAGACACTGTACTAACTGTTTGACATTTCATTTCTATGTATAGGGGCTCGTGCAGGGGTGTTCCTCTGCGAGGGGGATGAGGGAAAGGAAGGGAAGAGGCTCAAATGAGTTCACCTGCTGTGTTGCCACAGGGATCAGTCTGGTCATCCAGTACGCAGGTCAGAAGGTGGAGGAGATCTTGTTCATGTTTCTGGTACAATTTTTCCCTCTACCTTGACTGCCTGGCTTCTAGAATATCTGTCAGGGTCCTCTTAACTATAGATTTTATATTTTCTCTTTTTGAACTTTGTCCTTCAGCCTCCTTTGGTGTTTACAATGCTTGTTATCATGCTGTTGCAATGGTACTGTGTTTGCAGATGATATTTATGCAGTGTGTTGTAGTTCCAATTTCTTTTTAACTTACAAACTTCAGATAATCCAAGGACAGTGCACTTGTTATGCAGAATTCCAGTCAATAAAATTTAAGTAGGAACTATTTATAAAGACCTTGGGAGGACCATTCATCTCTTAAATTCCCTAGTGAGATAAGCTTTAAACCTGTAAAACTCACCCCCCAAGACTAAACAACAGTTCAGCAGGATGTGGGTTTTGCAGTCAGTGTTAGTTAGGTGACTGTGGTCAATTTTGGTTGCACCTGAAGTTAAGGCTTCTCCAGGTTGATCACATCATCAGATCAGCTGCAGAAGTATCTCGTAGCCTAGATCTTTAGGAATACCCCTCATAAAGATGGAATTATATGATATTTGTCTTTTTGTGTCTGGCTTGTTTATTTCAAGGTTTATCTAGATTGTGGCATATACCAGAATTTGACTCCATTGTATGGATACCACATTTTGTTTCCATTCATCTGTTAGTGGATTCTTGGGTCCTTTCTACCTTGTGGCTATTATGAATAATTCTTCAGTGAACTTTCATGTACAAATATTTGTTTGGGGCCCCGCTTTCATTTATTTGGGTATATACATAAAAATGGAATTGCTGGGCTATATGGTAATTTTATGTTGAACTTGTTGAGGTAGGATTGGGTTTCAATTGGATTAATTTAAAAGACTCACAGAGCAAAATGCCCTCTCACTGGGAATCCAGCTGCAGGGTCAGTGTTTGTTAAACAGACTTGTAAGTGATCCATCAGTATCTAACTTAAGCCTTTTACTCTCTTACCTAGAATGTTTGAGTACAGGCTATGTCCCAGGCCCCATTTTGGAATAGAGACCAAAGAGCGGGTCTCCTAATCTAGTGCAGGCTACAGACAGTTACTTCACAGTATATAAGTGCTGTCACAAAGGAGAGCACTAACATGAGGCAGCCCGAGGGAAGAGGAGTGGAGAAGTTTTTCCCACAAGACTGAAGATTCTCGACTGAATCTTGTAGGAGGAGTAGGAGCCAGCAGGTTGAAGAAGAGGTGAAATTTCAGAGAATTGCAGAGTATGTTATGTGCAAAGGCCCAGAGAGATGAGAGCATTGAGACATTTAGAAAATAAGAATGGGTAGTGCACTGAAACACAGGATGTTAGGGAAGGGGATATTGCGCAAGATGGTGACAGATAGAAAAGGAGGCAAAGAGTAGATCAGTAAAGTCATTGTAGGTCATATGGGAGTTTTGGGTTTTATTCTGAACGTAGCAGAGATAGTGAAGGATCTTTTTTAAGTGATGTAATAAAAAATATGTTCTGAGGGTACCTGGGTGGCTCACTCATTTAAGTGTCCAACTCTTATTTTGGCTCAGGTCATGATCTCACCATTATGAAATCGAACCTCACATCAGGCTCTGTGCTGACAGCATGGGGCCTGCTTGAGATGCTCTCTCCCTCTCTCTCTACCCCTTTCCCCACTCGTGTGTATTTTCTATCTCAAATAAACATTAAATATATATTTAACCTTTATATATGTTCTGTAAGTCTAGGCAGTTATACAAATCACAGAATTCTCTCTTGAAAGGCTGCATTATGGCAGTGACAATGGAAATGGAGGAGATGGGATGTATTCAGAGCTCATTTAGGAGGTAGAATCAGTAGAACCTCTTGGCTAATGTAGATGGCAAGGAGAGGAACAGAATGCAGGATGATCCCTAGATCTCTTGAGTTGGACAACCAGGTGGACAATCTCATTTACTGAGAGTAAATTCAAGATGGGGAGGGGTTTAGTTCGGGTGGAGGCAAGCCACAGCAAGATGAATGATGAGTTAATTTTGTTTTGAGTTTAAGGTGCCTGTGGACTATCCAGATGGAGATGTGAGTCTGGATGGAGCTTAGAAGAAAAATATGACCTGGAGATCGATACTTGGGAACCGTCAGCGTGCGTGATGGTAATTGAGGGCATGAAAAATGAGAACACAAGATAGAAGTGTCACTTTGGGGCAGGTGCAGCACAAAAGCTTGTGAAAGAGACAAGGAATGGCCAAGAGGGAGAAGTGGATACACAAAGAGTAGGAACTCAGGGAAGCCTAGAGCAGAGTTTCAAAGAGTCAGATTTCACACAAAAACAAAAGCAACTCCTATCTTAAGGCATTGATATTCAAACTGTTTTGAGACCCTTTGTTAACATTTAACTTTTAAATATATTTTAACTGAAAAAATTAAAAACCAGCCAACTCAAATATACTGCGTATAACATGTGAACACATGGAAATCCAGCAGACATCAGGACCAGGTTAATTGTTTTTGTGCAGAGGCCACGATGAGGCTGTCTCTGAAGAGCATCTTTGTATTTCAAGGTGAGTTACTAAATAACTCCATTTCCTCCTGTGAATTAGGACTTTTTTGATACTTTGCAACTGAGACAAATACCGAAATAGGGTCTGTCTAAGCTATCTAAGTCTTCTGTAAACCCAGTCTCAAATGTTTGTTGTTTATGAAAATAACTTCACCTTTCTTACTGACATATTTATTAAATTAAATGTCATGCACCACCCTTTCTGTTAATGTGTTGGTTTTCCACATAGCTGTTGTTCCTGAGAAGCTGTTGTTCCTGTTGCGACAGAGGGCCACAGATAAAAGGAGGTTGACACTTTCCTAGTAGAACTTGGCTTGTTTTTCTGTCACTTACTTGCTTCTCCCCAAAGTCAAGTTCTAGGGGCTGAAATGTATTTCCTACATCTTTTTTAATGTATTATTTGTATAGTTAACTCATCACTAGGAGCAGTGTTTGCATTGCTTTGGGAAGTTTAGAGAGTTAATACTTATGTTATCTTAAGTGACCTCTATTCTTTTTTTCATATTGATTCATAAATAACTGTACACAAATTATCTCTGGTAGAAATGATCTTAAACAATGACAACAACAACACTTTTTGTATTTGGTTTCAGACTGCTGTGTGGTTTTGATTTTTATTTCTGGTTTAAATTAAAATTAGCTTGAATTCCTTGAGTAGACACAACTTGCGCTCCTTGGGCAACAAGTGAGAACACGTCAGACATCCCGGAAGAAAAGAGGAGCTACTGGTTCTCACGTGGTGCTCCAAGTAATCCATAAATTTGCAAATCATTTGTGAATTGTCAAATTCTTAACTTTTAAACTATTTTTGCTCATAGTTTTCTATTTAGCGATTAATCTTGGTCTCTTTTAACAGAGCCCTTATTTTAGACTATACTCTGTGCGTTGAAATCCCATGGTATATATCAAAGTATAAAACACAAAACCTCACGGTCTGTGGCACACCACTGTCTCACAACAGTCAACGGATTTTCGTGACAATGTCATGACCTAAATGTTACTGTTCTCCCCATTTTGTAGATTTTACAGAGTCTGAGACTCAGCAAGATGAAGTGATTGGCTAGGTCAAAGGCCACCAAGGAGTAGAACACAGGCCCTGTGCCTGCTGACCCTGTGCCCTTCCCCCTCCATCACACCCAAACTATGAACTGCAGACCTTTTTTAAGAAGACAGGTACAAAAGTTTATCATTTCCCAATATTTAACCACCTGTCACTTAATGAGAAAAATCGTTCATTTTCCATTTCACAGTGGTCCAATGTCTCTGAATATTTATGTCTCTGCTTTCTCCTTTTTTGGGGGAAAAAAACTAATTCTGCTACTCATTCATATGTACTTTATTTTTGCAAATACTCATAATTGTACAGTAGAAAAAGAATGAATGTGACATTTTTAATAACTGTAGAACCTTGATCTTTCGATTCCTTTCCTAGAAAGAATGTCCTCAGCATATTTGTACAATTTATGTATAATATTTATGTGCTTATAGAAATATCTAATTGTTTTGGGGATAATGGGTACATAAATTCTATTATGGTGCATCTTGCTCTATAATTTGCTGGGGTTTTTTTACTTAATCTCTTTGGAGTCTCCATTCAAGTTAGTGCATATGGTTTTTAGCTCCTTCAGAGTGTTCCATTTTATGGATATATCAAAGTTTAAGCATTTCCATATTTTGTCTTCACTTTTTCATGGTGTCTTCTTCTTGACCTTGACTGTGTTAAGCACAGTAACAGGGGTATTCAAGATTGATTAGTGCCCAGTTATCAAATGTCCCATAGTGCCTTTTATAGCCCCAATCAAAATGAACTTTAGATGAATACGTTTTCCTAAAAATGGGAACTCAAAAAAAAAAGGTTGTCTTAAGTGGTCTTGATAAAACTTTTTCTAAATTACACTACAAGCAACACCAAGCAATGTGCTTAGTGCTTAGTAGCAGTCGCTCAGTAAATGTGTGGAATGACTCAACACGCTCACTGCCTTAGAAAAGAGGAAACACTTCATTGGAACTGTAACCTTTGCTTAATGACTTGGTCCACCAGCTGTTGTACAGTGTCCCCATCTGGAGTGCCTGGAGGACGACCATCAGGGGCGTATAGGACAGTGTAAAATGCAAGGTGCTGTGCTTTGTAGTCCTCAAAGTGAGAGGAAGGGGATGGGACTGAAAAAGGAAAGGAGAAATAGGGAGATACTTAAAACTGGCATTCACAGCCTCTAAGCAAGCATTCACTTGCCTCTAAGCCAAGAGGCTTTTGTCACCTCCATGGTGGCTTTGTGGAGGATGCTGCCTGTTGGCTGTTTATTCAAACATTTTGTGAGTACCTACAGCGCCCCAGGGCACAGTACTAGGCACAAGGGATGGAAAGGTTATAATTCACAGTCTGTACCCTCCAGACTCAGGAAGTAGACGTGTTCACTGATAGCTACAATGAGCTAGTAAGACTACCGAAAGAGTCCTAGCTTGTGGTGAATAGACAGGAGGAGTTAGGCATTTGAGTGGAGATCAAGAGAAATAGATGTCCACTCTGACAAAGATTCAGGTGGGTGTGTGAGGAGCCTGGGGAAAGGGCACATCACAAAGAGCCACACACACCAGTTTAGCCTGACCCCCCGGCGGACCTGTCAGCAGCTTAGCGAGGGGCCCAGAGCAGACGAGGTGGGTACATTGCAGACTGCAGCCTTGTCTCGGGTCCCCAGCAGTTCCGACTTCTCCTGAAGGGAGTGGACGGCCACTGAACTTTTGGAGGAGCAAAGTAACTTGATGACTAGATTTACACCTTAGAGAAAGTAAATCACTCTGGCCACAGGATCACGAATAAATTTAAGACTGTGTGAGATGAAGGAGGTGTTAATCTTATTGTGGTAATCATTTCACAATAAATACATAAATCGAATCGTCACTTTGCACACCTTAAACTTACACAGTGGTATGTGTAAATTATATTTCAGTAAAGCTGGGGAAATGGATTAAAGGTTCTGCCAAGACCAAATTCAGAAATCATGAGGAATTTTTTTTTAATTGTAGTAATCCAGGTAAGAGACAAAACAAAAACTGGAAACGATGCCACAAAAAGCTGAACTGAATATGAGAGACTCAAGAGGTATCTAATGGAAGATATTTTGAAATTAGAAATTTCTGCTGCTTTTGTGGCATTTATTGCTTCCTTTCCCTTCCTCCCACCCCCCAACTCAGGCAAGCAAATGCCTTCTATTCCCTGGCCTTCAGGATTGGGTTGTTACTGCAGTAATGGCAATCATTTATTTCTTTAAAAAATTTTTTTTAATGTTTATTTTTGAGATAGAGAGCATGAGTGGGGGAGGGGCAGAGCGAGAGGGAGACAGAATCTGAAGCAGGCTCCAGGCTCCAAGCTGTCAGCGCAGAGCCCGAAGCGGGGTTTGCACCCACGAACTGTGAGATCATGACCTGAGCTGAAGTCAGGCCACCCATGTGCCCCAGTGACAGTCATTTCTCTACTTTTGAATTTCTGCTCTCAAATAATATTACAAAGGAAAAAACCCCTCTCATGGTACAAGGAAGTAGAATGAAGGCAAACAGATAATGAGAGGGTATCAAGTATCACTAAGAAGGAGCCCTGAGCACTGCTCCCTCCTTTCAACACACCAGCCTTAGATCAGAGGTTGGGGGATAAACAAGTGACCCCCTCCAGACAGGATGGAGGACTGGAGACCCATGCTCAGTTTCCAGAGAATTCTTGCCTCCAGAAGAATCCCCCTGGGCCAGGATGATGGAGCAGCTGCTGAGAAACGATGTGGTGTGTCTGCTAAGAGAGTCCCCAGCAAGTTTCTTGGAGCTCAAAGGAAGCACCTGAAAAGCCTCCCTGCCCCACCCTCTCCAGCAGGTGCAGAAGCAACGGACAAAGAAGCCAGTGAATTGGGAGAGAGGGTCGGTCACCTGTGTGGATCCGACCCCAAAGATCAGATGGACATCTCCGTGGATGCTGGTGCAGAAAGCTCTCGAAGCAAATGCCAGCGTCGATAGAAGTGGATCAAGAACCAGAACCTGCCACCCTCCCAGCCCGTTGAGTACTTTGACACCATATGGAACTTACTTGTAACCCTAGGGAGGAAGTGGTAGAGGAGAAACCTTAATTGGCTGATTATATCTTGAGTTGACAAAAACAATGTTTTCTGCGGACAGGCAGAATACCTTTTAGAATAAAATTGAGAACAAAATTATTTGCATACCTTGCTTGTGGCCTGTGAACCTGGACTCACCACTAATGGACTTTGCAGGGCGTGGTAACTGTTGGGACGATTTCTAGGTTTCTGGATTTGGTCTGAAGAAAGATAAGTTCTGTCTTGGAACTTGCTGAGTTGGAAGTGGACATGCTGAGTTGGAAGTACTTCTCCAGCGTGGAGGCTAGAGAAATAAATTTGGAAGCTACCAGAAAACAGGCTGATGGTGAAGCCATAGGAAGATGAAATCAAATAAAGGGTGAAAAAGGCCCTGAGGAGCGCCTGGATGGCTCAGTCGGTTGAACATGTGACTCTTGATTTCAGCTCAGGTCATGATCTCAGGGTTCGTGAGTTCAAGCCTTGCATAGGAGTCTGAGCGCCACCGTGGAGCCTGCTAGGGTTTTGTCTCTCTTCCCTAAAAACAAAACAAAAAACAAAACAGGTCCAGAGACATAGAAACCCCTGACATTTACAGAGGCGTGAAGAGAAAATCGAATTAGGAAAAAGCCTGTGAGGAAAAGGTCCAAAGTGACCTAGAGAAGAACTAGCAGGTGACACCAGGTAATCAAATTGATAGCTATTATTTAATTTTATACTGAATGGGATCCAGCCCCCAAATAGTTCATGGTTATAAACTAAAATTATTTGTTTTTGCTTTTTTTTAATGCTGGTTTAAAAAAATTTTTTTAACATTTATTTGTTTTTGAGAGAGAGAATGTGAGCAAGGGAGGGGCAGAGAAAGGAGGAGACTCAGAATTTGAAGTAGGCTTCAGACTCCATGCGCTCAACATAGAGCCTGATGTGGGGCTTGAACCCATGAACCATGAGATCATGACCTGAGCTGAAGTCCAATACTTAACTGACTGAGCCACCCAGGCGCCCCTAAACTGCAATTCTTTGTGACATCTTTTCTTATTGACGAGGAAATTATCTGCCTCATTTTTTAACTTGAGATCATGTTCTAGTGGCCTGAGGATTCTGAGATTCTGACTGCCAGGGCCTAATTTGCGTTAATACAGTGCAACTTCACCTGCCTGGTGTTCCACCAAGATAGATTGAAGTTCATGTTCATTACATCAATATGCTGCCGGGATATTTTTAATTTTTTATGTTTGCCTATATAACACAGTTACCCGTTCAAGAAAAGACTTCCATCACAACTTCTTTTCAAAGATTAAGCCAATTTAGGGAGAACCTATGCTTTTTGTTTTGGGCAACTATATATGAGAACTACATAAATCCATCATTTCCTTATCACCCTGGCTACTGGGAAGCTCATGACCCTGTTTTAGGCTTAATTGCTATCATGTTCCTCAGCTAGGAGTTCTCTTAGAATTCTAGTATGGGGTTTTTTTTTTCTTTTTTTTTTTGGTCGTTTATTTTTTCCTGTCCCTCTTTTTGATCAATCATTTGGCCTTCTACTAGTCTAATAGTACCTATATTTTTATAATCTACCTCAAATCTTTTGTGAGTTTGGCAAGAAACAGAATAGCTAATTTAAAAATAAAGGACATGTCATAATTTTGCAGTTTCTTTTTTGACCTGTGTCTCTAAGGCTGACCATTGGTCTACGGTAGTAACTGCTGTCTTAGTTGTAAAGTTCATTCTCATGAATAATTCAGAGAAACTTCCCCCACTTCACAGTCAACCTGTTTATCAATAACAGTAACAAAAGTGAAACATTTGAGGAGCGCCTGGGTGGCTCAGTCAGTTAAGCGTCCGACTTCAGCTCAGGTTGTGATCTCAGGGTTCGTGGGTTTGAGCCCCATGTTGGGCTCTGTGCTGACAGCTCAGAGCCTGAAGCCTGCTTCAGATTTTGAGTCTCCCTCTTTCTCTGTTCCTCCCCTACTCATGCTCTGTTTCAGTCTCAATAATAAGTAAACGTAAAAAAAAATTTTTTTAATGAAAATTTGATTGCTTGATAGAGGTATTTAAGGAAAAAGGTAACCCCAGTAAAGTGACACCAGGAATCTTTCCTCTTTCATCTCTTAGCCTGGCTTATCTATCATGGCCATGTGGCCAATAATCTTTTAAGTCATTCATACAAAATTTGCCTTCTCCAAATCCCATGTGAGAACTGATAAGCTTCTTGCTCTGACTGCTGAAGTATCGTGGGCAAGAACTCAACAAAAATAATAATGTGTTCCCCTGTACTGTGCTTAGTTTATAACCTCGGACATGCTTTCACTTGCCATCACAAGCCAGGAAGATACACGGCATCCCTCCAAAGTGAAGAGTGAACGACGGAATGGCACTTGGTTAAGACCAAATATCTCCCCAAGACCTCTGCCAGAGATGCTCCCTGGTCCAGGTGCAGCGCCTCCAGAGAGTGAAGCATGTACCACACGGTCTTCCTTTCCCTCAACCGGTGTCAAAAGTAATCATAGAGCCACATTTACCAGGTTAGAATGGCGTTAGCTGTCACCATTGCTTTAATTCTCCCACTTTAGATGGGCCTGAGCCACCTGATTTGAAAGTTGGATGAAACACTCCTTTAAATAAAACTCATTGCAGGACGCAGTGTCGCCTTGGTCTTCAGCCAATGCCTGCTAAATACTAGCTCGGGTTCCAAGAAAAAGAAAAGGTCCAAACTCTCCTTTTGTCTGATGATTTTTTCATCCAACCGAAATGTCTCAAACCTGTAATTCTATTTTTAATTGATTTCTCAATTGAGTTCATACTCCTTGAAAGAGCAGTAGCTACAGGGGAGAACGGGAACTTTAATTAGCCACTGAGCATGTACTGGGCAGGGCGTGTGCAAGATCCAGAGGGGGTCCTTACAACAGTCCTGGAAAAATGAGTAGATAAGCGCCCAGGACCATGTAACTTATGAAGGATGGAATCCAGTTTGAACTCCCCTGGGCTCCTGTTTTTCTCCAAGAGGCATATTTTTCTAGGCCAGTCTCAGCAACAAAAGACAGAAAGATCATGGAAAACACAGAGTTGACTGCTACGTGAGGAGCCTGTAACAAGATTGGAGCCAGGGTCCTGTTGGAGTCTCCAGGGCAGTGTCCTTGGAAAGATTCCTGATTTTCTGACCATGAGTCACTCCTTCCTATGGCCTGGCTTATTATCTGGTCCCAAGACTGTAGTATAACTTCTGGGGTGGAAAAAAGAAAAAGAGCTAAGAATATGTAATATTCAAAGCACACATTTAATGCCTTGATTCCCAAGATGCCTACTTCATGCACAGTGGGGGGACACCTGCAAGAGCATGTGTGCAATGACTCAGCTACATTGCAAGTACAATCTGCCACTTTTGCCAACGTAGGCTAATTCATGTGGACTCGGGGATAAGATTTGGAAAACCAGAGCCTGGAGTTTGGAAAACTAAAAGTGCTGTCAGTAATGATAGTCCTTGGTCCTCCCGATATGGAGTCCTCCCATTCCTGTCTCTCTGGAAAGAGACCCAGGGTTTGTTGGAATTGGATCAAATAAAGAGGCGGTCAGTGAAGATAAAGGTGATGGCATACCCTATTCCTCCACCTAGAGAACCTTCTATGCCTTCCCCACACACATTGTCCAGTAAGGAACTGCCTTCCACATAGGCCTTGCTAGAATCAACAGATTTCAAAATGAAGATTTTGGTTCCATGCTGTGTCCATACTGAGACCGTTTTTGTTGCAGGCCGAAAGCAGGCAGTTATAGCCTCGGGGCCAGAAGATGTTGGGTTCCTTAAAAACATGCAGCAAGGAGCAAATACAAAAACTGCAGAACTGCTTCTGAAATTCAAGTTAATCTTCAAGCTGTAAAACCAACTGCAATAATGATGGGGCTTTTGTTTTCTCTGAGTAGCCCAGGCTTCCTTTGAGAAAACTGACAAATTTATGAATGCAGTAAAGATAACATTTTCAATAAGCTTGTATTTCTTCCTTCTTCATTATTTGGTTCAAAGGATTCTAAAATTCCATTCCAGTTCTTTTCACTTTGTGAAGGATGGTCACACCAAGAAAAACTTGACTAGAACATTCTTTTTGTATAACAAGTTCTCTTTTTCTGAGAGGAATAAAAATGGTTTTATTTACTGTCAGGTTGTTCAAGTTTTTCTAATGACGTTTTTATTTAAGTATGTGTTTTCGGACCTACCTGATTACAACACTTAAAATGTCAGTAGTGTCCCTTTGAAAATAAGATTTGCTTTTACTGCTAAAGATAATTTTGTAAATATCCTGCTAAGTCAATAATATGACAATAGAAAGCAAATATGAATTTGCTTTTTTAAAATTTTATTAAGTAATCTCTACGTAGACTCAATGTGGGGCTTGAACCCATTATCCCGAGAGTAGGAGTTACACTTCCCCCCAGCTGCCTCCATGAATTGATGTTTTAATAGAATTTTATTGGGCTTATGTTTTGGATCGAGAAAGAGATGTGGTCAATTAATGATTTTATTCCACTTTTATTGCAAATAAGACTGAAAAAGGGAACAAATATTTCCACACTGGATTCTTCTTGAATGAATTCAAACAGAGTTTCATCAAGATGAAAAAATGCAAACTGGTTTTGCATTTGGTAAACATGTGAGATTGCACCCACAGAGGTGCTAATTTGCCCCTCATCAAGAGGGACAGGCCCTTTGAATGTGCAGTGCTGGGTTCAGGGGGAGTATCTGCGCATGTCTGGTAAGTCCCAAGGACTTTGAGGCTTTAGTCAGAAGCTTATGCTAACCTCTGTTTTTCCCCACCAGATTCTAGGTAGAGAAATTGTGTCATCCAGTGTAGATGACTAGATCGTTTCTGAAAATACTTTTAAAATATTTATTTTTGAGAGAGAGAGAGAGAGAGAGAGAGAGCGAGAGAGCAAGCATGAGTGGGGGAGGAGCAGAGAGAGGGAGACAGAATGTGAAACAGCCTCCAGGCTCCCAGCTGTCAGTTCGGAGCCTGACGCAGGGCCCAAACCCACAAACCGTGAGATGATGACCTGAGCTGAAGTTGGACGCTTACCCACCTGAGCCACCCAGGCGCCCCATAGGTCATTTCTAATTGCCAGTCCACAAGCCTAACGGTGTGAGCCAGCCCCCAGCTGCGCAGCTCTTCTCGACATTTTCTTCCCTGAAGAACCTTGTGTACTTTTGTTTGCCCTATAGTGTTCTTGACTCTTCTGACCTGCCAGAATCTTCACCCTGCCTTGCAACTCTGTTTTTGACGGGTCCCTTTATCTCCCCAGGCCCCACGTTCCTCCTCTGCAAATGAGGGATATGATCTATGACTGTTCCAACTTCTTCCATCTCTAGAACATTATTGGTACATTAAGAGAAGGACTGAGTTAAGAATGCCTTTAAAGAAATGCAGAATTTTCTCTCATCTGAGAGCTAAGCGGTGCTTGGCAATCACTTGTTTTTGTCTCAAAATCTTGTGAACTTTCACTACGACTACCATATGTTCCAGCCTTTCTTCTCCTAGCTATTGACTCCAGAGAAATAAAAATATAGCCACACAAAGACTTGGATGTGGATCTTTCTTTATGCTAATATTATCTATTCACTTTTTTATTGAAGTACAGTTAACACAGTTACATTATTTTCAGTTGTACGACATAGTGATTTGACAAGTCTACATGTCTATGCTGTGCTCCTCACAAGTGTGTCCACCACCTGTCACCACACTAGTTAGTACACTACCATTGACTGTATTCCTGATGCTCTTTCCTCTTGTGACTTATGCCATAACTGGAAGCCTGTATCTCCCACTTCCTTTCACCCGTTTTCTTCATCCGTCACCCCACCCCTTCTGGCTACCAGTCAGTTCATTCTGTTTTTCTGGGTTTGTGTCTGCTCTTGGTTCATTTGTGTTTTAGAGTCCATATATAAGTGAAATCATATGGTACTTGTTTTTCTTTGACTTATTTCATGTAGCAAAATACCCCCTAGGTCTGTCCATGTTGTCTCAAATGACAAGATCTCATTCTTTGTTATGGTTGCATAATATTCTTTTGTGTGTATTTGAGTGAATGCGTGTGTGTGCACGTGCACATATGCAGTAACTTCATCTATTGGTAGACACTTGGGTTCCTTCCATTTCTTGGCTCTAGTAAATGTTGCAATGATCATAGGGGGCATATATCTTTTCAGATTAGTATTCTTGTATTCTTTGGGTAAGTACCTCATAGTGGAATTGCTGGGTCATGGGTATTTCTATTTTTAATTTCTTGAGGAACCTCCATACTATTTTCTATAGTGGCTGCACCAATCCACATGCCCACCAACAGTGCACAGGGGCTCCTTTTCCTCCTCTTCCTTGTCAACACTTGTTGTTTCTTGTGCTTTTGATTTTAGCCATTCTGACGAGTGTGAAGTGATAACTTCTTATAGTTTTCATTTGCATTTCCTTGATAATTGCTGATGTTGGGTGTTTTTTCACATGTCTTTTGGTCATCTGTGTATCTTCTTTAGAAAACTGTGTATGCAGGTCCTTTGCCCATTTGTAATTGGATTATTGGGGGGGTTGGTGTTAAGTTGTGTAAGTTCTTTATGTATCTTGGATATTAATCCTTTATCAGATAGGTCATTTGCAAATATCTTCTCCCATTCATTAGCTTGCCTTTTCATTTTGTTGACAGCTTCCTTTGCTGAACTTGTGCATTAATATTTACTCACAATAGCCCCAAACTGGAAGTAACCTAAATGCCCATTAACAGATGAATGAATAAACAAAATGTAGTGTATCCATAGAATATATTACTATTTCGCAATAAAAAGGAACAAACTACTGATACATGCAACATGAATGAGTCTCATTATACTCAATGAAAGAAGCCAGACACAAGGATACAGGCTGTATGATTCCATTTATGTGAAATTCTAGAGAATGCAAACTATTATAGTGACAAAAAGCATTTCACTTGCTGCCTGTGGACTGCAGAAGACAAGGGCTCTTTGGTGGTGAAGGAAATGTTCTGTGCTCTGTGATGGTAGTTTCATGGGTATCCACAACTGCCAACATTCATCAAATTTGCAGACTTTCAGTGGACAGAACTTATATGTAAAACATTTCTTGAAGGTCCTGAGGAAACTTTTTTGTAAGCTCTTGACTGTTAAATCTGAGACTTGAAGAAAATACATAATGGGCAATGGATAAGTTGTGTGGGGCTATGATATCAAAAAAGGGTTGATAATCTTAAGCATTCCGGAAAGCACTTTAATTTCTGGGCAGCACATATGAATTTGTTGTGCAAAAACTTAACCTTCTGGCTTCCGGTAAACCCCAGAGAAGGGATTGCCCAGAGGACTTCCTGGGGCCCTGGGCTGGTTCAGTCATGCTCATTCTTTCTGCGCCGGCTGGCTCCGCAAACCAAGGCCAGGGCTTGGTGGCAGGCCGTCTCCTGCCTTTTTAGCCTGTTGGACTTCTTAATACTGATTTTCCTTCCCTCTGCCTGGGGTGGTCTGTGTTTACCTGGGAAGATTCCATTCTTCTTTTTTGAAACTAGAAAGCTATGGGCCGCATTCTTCCTTTATAGGCCACCTGGAGCAACCTATTTTAGTTGGCTTCACTTGCAGAATCACAGGATGTGAGACTTAGAAAGAATGTTGGAGGTTGTCCTGGCCACCTTCCCAGAGGAGGAAACTGAAGCCCGGAGAAGGTAAGCGACTGGCATAGGCTCACACAGCCAGAGCAGGACTAAGAATCCCTGTCTCCCAAGGTGTCTGCTTCATTATGCGGGCTCCTGACATGCAGAGAAAGTGCAGCCCACCCACCGTCTCTGGCTGTCAAAAGCTGGGTCCTACACCCAAGCTCAACTTGAGTCTGTGGCACTTTTTTTTTTTTTTTTTAATGAAAGTTGCAGAAAGGTTGGATTCTAGCTGGAAGAAAGCAGAAAGTCAGTTCTGATCTCCTATGAAGAAACACAAGAATCAGACCTCAGGTTGGGAATGAATGAGAGGCATTTATGATTATTGTAAAACTTGGCAGCAATTACAAAAGCCTGTTCTGTGGCGGAAGTGACCGTGTTAAATTTCCATTCTTATTTGAATTTGGAATAGAAGTATTCCTTGGATAGGAACAACCTCTGCGATTGGGAGATGCTGCTTGGTCATTATTGCTCCTTTCACTCTTCATGTATTTTTCCCTTGATGGCTGTTGAAATAGCAGATGTTTTATACAGAGAGAACAATCATCATGGCAGATTCTGGAAGTTGAATCTGATACTTCCAGTGAAGTAGCCACTGCCAGAAAGTAAATGAGACCTTTCTGGAAGCTCCACTAACAGTCCCACAAGGCTCTAGTTTTGGTTTTGTTTTGGTTTGGGTTTTTTTTGAGAGACAGAGAGAGAGTGCAAGCAGGGGAGGGTCGGAGAGAGAGGGGGATACACAATCCAAAGCAGGCTCCAGGCTCTGGGCTGTCAGAGCCCGACGCGGGGCTCCAGCCCAGGAACCGTCAGATCATGGCCTGAGCCGAAGCCGGACACTTAGCCGACTGAGCCCCCAGGCACCCCGGCCACACGGCTCTAGTTTTAAACTAGAGTTTGGCAGGCCCAGGTCTCGGCGTCCTCAGCCTTCTCCTCTCTCATCTGGCGCATCAGAGCCTGGGCAGGAGTGGGGTTACAGGCCCTGAGGGTGCCTTGGGGGTCATGCCGCCTTTCCCATGGTACCCATGGAAAGCACCCTCAACACTGGTGCTGGTTTGTGGGGTGGGGGTGGGCAGAGATGACAACTAGGTCTTGGACCTTTGCATTGCTTGCTGTGCTGGTGACAGGTTTTATTCTTTATGCAGATTCCCCAGAAGAGAAGTTGCAGAATTTGGCAGAATGACTAGGGTAGAAACGAGGAAGACTTCAGGTTGTTAGAAGCACCCCCCTGCCCCTCGCCCCCCTTAGCTGAAGCAGCAGCATCAGCACGCCCTGCTCCCTCCAGGGGACTCCCAGATTGGCACACAGTAGCACTTCCCAGAGGTGAGGCCCGCCCTTCCCAAAGATAGTATTTTCTGTGCCACTTGGTCTTGACCAGTGGCCATGTTGTGTTGTGGCTACAGCGAAAACCTTTTGTGTTTCGGACTGATGGGCAGCGCAGACACATCACACTGGTGTCCAGTAGCTCCCACCACTGAGCACCGGGAGGGCAGAGACTTGGTCTTCTTTGCAACCAACTCTACCCCCTCACATTGCAACACCTGTGTGTCCACAAGGACACATCATCAGCGTGTGGTAAACCCTGCAGATTTGCAGGATGACTGACAAAATTACTTGTTGAGCAAGCGGATAATGAAAGTACCTGACCTTAAATGTGGACTAATCAGACCAGTGCACTAGTGACACAAGAAATCATGGAAGACACTGTGGGAGAAGAACTGAAACATCTTCCAGAGAAAATCCATTAACGACTCAAAAAGATCTATGGGTTTTTTTTATGTGCATTAGATAACCATGGACAATTGTAGCAGGTACTTTTTACTTCACCTCCTCTAATCTTTTGATTTGAAATCATTACCATCATTGGGGTCCAGGGTATTTGAGGCATCTGAACTGGCTAATTTAGTTTCTCCTTATTAATAATAAATGTAATCTTTTACTTACCTAAGTATTACTCGCTATTTCAAGTCACTTTCATTTTTATTTACTATTTTTAAAATTTTATTTATTAATTTTGAGAGAGAGAGGCAGAGAGAATCCTAAATTGTCGGCACAGAGCCCAATGTGGGGCTTAATCCCATGAACTGTGAGATCATGACCTGAGCTGAAATCAAGAGTCTAATTAGTTTAATCAACTGAGCCACCCAGGTGCCCCTCTTGCACTGTTATCTAAATAATTGTCTCCTCTCCACTTTACTACTCAACATCAGTAAGATATTGGATTAGTTGAATTAATCCTAATTATATTTTCTACTGTTCGTTTCTTTAGCTGTTTATTTGGCTCAATGAGGCCTGGCCTCTATCTTTTAAACCTTGTATTGAATTTGTAATATCGCCTGTCATGGATTCCTAAGTGTCACTCATTGTTCTCAGAATATTCCTTTTTAGTTGCAGCACATTCTTGTTTCATGGGTGTAGTTTTTCACCTTCTCCCCCCTCCACTGCCCCCAGGAGTAACTTTTATCCCCTAGTCTCTGAATTATCTCTTTTACAAGAGTTATTTTAGTTTGTTTTGGTCTCTGTTCATTGTGTGGAGATGTTCTGAAACTGTCTCTGTGATTCTAAGCAGGCTGTTCACATTCTACAGTCAACCCTGGGGGCTCTCGGGTGAGGGAGGGTGGGTGGAGCAGGCCGCTGGTGGCTTTGGGGGGCATATTGATAGGTCAGAGGCCAGCTTTGCCGTTTGGTAACCCTCCACCCATCCCCGCGTACAAATATCAAGATGTGATGGTCTTTTCCCTGCAGCCATTTAGTTTCTCCAGAGAGGGATCTTCCAGACGCCTCTGGGGGCTGCAGATGCCCAGCTGAGGCCCATCTCCGAACCAGGTAGGAGAAAGCAGCCAGGGGCTTCCTGGTTCTGAAGGCAGATGGCAACTTAATCCTCCAGTGTTCAGTCACCCCCTTCCCTCTTGTACTTGCCCTTAGATTCCAGATCTTCTCTAGCGTGTTTATTCCAGAGAATGAACCTCCAGTGTCTTGCGGGGGGGGGGGGGGGGGGTGATGCAGGGAGCGGGGATCCGTTGCCCCTGTGGAGCCTTCTCACCACTCTCCTTTGCACCAACCGCGTCCTGCAGGGAGCGCTGCACCTCCCACCGCCAGGCCCCGCAGCTGTTGGCTCGCTCGCCAGGACTCCCGGCGGCCTCCCCACTGGTAAGTCGTTCTGTCCCACGCATCTTGCAGACACTGATATGCCTTGTCCATAACGTTCTCCTCTTTTGCTCTTGATTCCTTTATGTCTATGTTAGGGATATCGGAGGAAGGATCAATAAAAGCATGTTTCAATCCACCATATTTAACCAGAAGTTCTTGGTTTGGCGTTCTTTATAGTTTTGAACGTTTTGATTCTTTAGGATGGTATTTCCACAGAACATCAGAAAATAGAAATTCTGCATTTTTGAGTTACACTCAATTCGTGCTACAAAAAGTAAACAAGAAGGTAAGGTTTTTAAAATTATCATTAATATAAAATGTTGCCTATTGCAGAATATTCCTTATGTGACATGCGAATGAAATTATGTTCTATTAAATTAGGAAATATACAGGATTTTTGCTCCCTTTCAGATTGTCCAGCAGTATACTTCTAATCTCAGATGTTCTTGCTTCTAAATTACTCAAATCTTTATGTCTGTTTGTGAGAAATGTTGGGATCCTATTTTCAGGAGTATAATAGGTAACATTTACATACGCGCCAGGCACTCTTCTATTGAATCCATGTAGCCACCGAATGAAGTAGAAATTACTGAGGTAGATATTAGTGCCTCCATTTTATAGATGAACAAACTGAAGCAAACAGAAGTAATCTGTCCAAATTCAACACAACGCCACTAGGCGTCCTGAGTCGTTGCTGTTACCTATGCTGTGACATCGGTCTATGTAATGAACTTGTTGGAGATGTTCTCATTTACTTCTTCAAAGGAAACTCACAATATTAAAACACCGAGAGAAGTTTCTCTCTCTCTCTCTCTCTCTCACTCACTCACTCACACACACCGCAAATTAAAAGGAACAGAGAACTGTGTAGACCAGAAGTTTGAGAAGAGTTGTTTTTTCCACTGGAGCACTAAATTTGCTCTGATATCCTGGCAACTAATGAAAAAAAAGTGAGATATTAGATTATATGGTTCTCATTGTTTTGTGGAGCAAGCATGCAAATTATTTTGCAGAGAAAAGTTTTTGGCAACTGAATTCTAGAAGCAATTTCTAGAATTCTAATAAAAGAATTCTATACGAGGGTTTAAAAAATCTTTTTTATTGTGGAATGTAAAACATTCAGAAAAATACATGGACATAAAGGTACAGCCGCCTGGATTATTGTAAAGAGACATACCACCTCCCCACACCCTGGTCAAGAAACCGGAAGCTTCACAAAGAACCTCTCCTTTCCCACAAACATGACATTATCATAATTTTAATGGCAATCATCTATTTTTTTAAGTTTTTCTTTTTTTTTTTTTAAATGTTTTATTTATTTTTGATACAGAGAGAGACAGAGCATGAGAGGGGGAGGGTCAGAGAGAGGAGACACAGAACCAGAAGCAGGCTCCAGGCTCTGAGCTAGCTGTCAGCACAGAGCCTGACGTGGGGCTTGAACCCACGAACGTGAGATCTGACCTGAGCTGAAGTCGGAGGCCCAACCAACTGAGCCACCCAGGCGCCCCTATTTTTTTAAGTTTTTCTACGTAAATAGCCTCTACACTGTATTTCTGCCTGGTTTTTAGCTTGAATCACATATAATTCTTTTGACTTCTTTTTGTTCAACTTCATGTCCATGAGATTCATGCAAACTGGTCTGTATAGCTGTATCTACTTTTGTTGTTTTGTGGTACTTGATTGACTATATGGTTGTATGACATTTTCAGGCCTACCTACAAGTTGTCCACTCATTAGTGGCGGGTTATTTGGATTGTTGACTGCTATGGAGAACGCCGCTGTGAGCATTCTGTGTCTCCTGACTGACGGGCGGACATGTTCCGGCTGGGCCCCCGGGTGGGCACAGACCCCACTCACGTAGATGATGCCTCGGGCTTTTCCCAGATGGTTGTACTAGATAAACCTCCACTAGTGGTATATGAAAGTTCTTCTCTAGATTCTTGAGAACACTTGAAATTCAGTCTTTTAAGTTTGAATCATTCTGGAGGGTGTAATGGTGTCTTATTTTGGTTTAGTGTTCTTCTTACTAGTGAGGTAGCCTTGTTTTTGTGTGTGTGTTTGCCTTTTGAATCTCTTCTGTGAACTAACTGCCTACCCAAGTCTCATGCCCAGGTTTCTACCGCATTATCTGTCTTCTTTCCTTAATTTATCAGTTTTTAAGCCATGATAGCTTATATAAAGTTAATTTTTAACTGATACCAGTATATAGAAATTCTGTTAATACTCAAATTCTGAATCTTATCAAATAATTCTTATTAAAACTCTCTTAATTCAATAGATATCTTTGGATTACCTACATACATAATCATAAAACTGCCCAACACTGTCTTTGTCTTTCTTTTCGATCCTTCAGCTTTTGTTTTTCTTGTCTGACTTCACTGTCAGTACCCCTGACACGGTGGTGAAAGGAAGTGGCTACAGAGGCCATCCTTGTCTTCTTCATAATCCGAAAAGGAGGCTCCATTGTCTGATAGTGCATGAGACCTGTGTGGCACATGAAAAGAGAAATATTGGAGCAGTCTTGATGGACTTGTCACTGCTTCCGGCTGAAAGTGGTGCTTATTACTGCTTCCTTGACTTCATTGGACAGGACCAGTTCTGGAGCTCTTCTGTGTGGGTGCCAGTAGATGTGGTCCTGGTTAGCAGGACTCTGACGGAGGATAAGGGGGCACCCACTCAAGGAAGGGTGGGACATCCTCATGCGATTGTATCTCCACGGAAACCAGGAGGATGACGGATTCATTTCCTAGGACTGCTGTAATAACAAAGTACCGCAGACAGGGTGTCTTAACCAAGAGAAATTTACTGTCTCACCTATGGTCTTGAGATGTTAGAAGTCCGAAATCAAGGAGTCAGCAGGGGTGGTTATCTGAGGACCGTGAGGGAAGAATCTGTGCAGACCTCGCTCCTTACCTCGTGCACAGCCATCTTTTCTCTGATGTCTCTCCACATCATCTTCCCTCCTCGTCACATTCATGTATAAGTTTCTCGCTTACACAGATGCTATAGTGGATTGGGACCCACTTTAACTTGACTACCACTGTAGATACCCTATCTCCACCTTCTGAGGGTTAGTACTTCAATATATGAACTCCGAGGAAACAGATAAGTTGGTCATACTAAAAGAAGAGGGAGAAAAACACTTCTAGGAGGGAGACAGTTTGCCTAGGTCCTAAGATAAGCAACAGATTATTCATGTGGCTAGAGTTCAGTAAGACATACGGCCGGTAGGGAAGGGTCACCTTACAGCCAGTCTTATAGGCAGTCCATAGGAAGACTTGCAATTTCATTCTAAGTGCAATGGAAAGTAACTGGAGGGCTTTGTGGAGAGGGATGTGATCTCACCATTTAATACGTGGAAAATATTGGAAAGTGACAAGAGTGACCATGGAAGGATCAGTTAGGAGGCCAGTGCAGTTTAGCTGAGAGATGAAGGTGGTCTGGACAGAGGTGCTGACAGATGAGGTGGTAGGGGACAGAAGAAGCAACGGAGGGAGGCCAGGTATCATTTGAGCTAGGCCTTGTAGGACTTGCTGGAGAATTGGATGTGGAGGGGAAGGGGGAGCAAGGCAGCACGAAGAACTTGCAGGCTCCTAACTGTAGAACTGGATGGACAGTAGGAGACGGGTAGACCTGGGAAGGGTTTGGCTCAGGTTTTGATGGGATGGGGGCCAAGGGCACTATTCTGGACAGGTTATATTTGTGATATGCGTGGAGCATCCAAATGAAGAGACCGTTAGGCAGTTGCATACATACAGCTCTGATGTTCTGAGAAGCAGTATAGATCAGGAAAAAAAAAATGGGAATGAGCAAGGCTAACTAGGAAGAGAAAACAGTTTTGAAGAATGGCCACAAACATTTAGAAATATGTCTTTCTTCCTTTCCACCTTCTTGAAACTAAAGTATAAAGTCATCCTGCTTGAATCTAATGCAGGGAATCAGTGCTGGGGTTGGTGAGGTAATATGTCTAGTGATCTGCTTTCTGAGGATTGAACATAATGTGATACCACAGCTGAGATAACCTGACAATAGAAAACCTTTCAGCAAGTACTTGGTCACAGTAAACTCATGGTTGCATTTTATGATGGCTGTCAGCAGCAGGCACTGGAGATAACATCGTTTCTCCATAATATTGTGTATCTGACCCATATATCTGCCCAGGTAGGCCACCCTGTTTTTGAAAAGAGGTGGGTCACGGAGATAGTTATTTTGAAAAGTGACTTTTAAAAGTAGATCTGAACCACTGAAATGCTTGAACATTTGCTCAAAGCAGATCTCACAGGTGTTGGTTTTTCTTGAAGCATGAAAAAGGTTATTTTGGCCTACAATGTCTGGCATGTTGGTACCAACTGGACGTCTTCCACCATAGAACCATAGCATGGCCTTTGCATAATGGAATTGTGTGTGTGTGTGGTTTGTTTATTTTTGGGAGTGCACACATGCATGTGCGCATGCTCACATGGGGGTGCGGGAGAGAGGCTCCACTGTGTCAGCCTGGAGGCTGATGCGGGGCACAACTTCATGAACCGGGAGATCATGACCTGAGCCAAAATCCAGAGGTGAAAGCTTAATTTACTCACCCACCAGGTGCCCCCATGGTATAATTTTGAAAAAGATTATGTCACAATATGCTCATGAAGGCACATGTGGTAACAAGTTTCTTCCCATCTTCTTATTCCTCTCCCAAGTCACTTGGTGTTTATTCTTCTATCTTATGTATTTACACACTGTACCACACACACAAAATTTAAAAAATTCAGAGTAGGGCTTATTAAAATCTTTCATAAGAAGTTTTAGGAATAAATATGATTGATTCCTGCCAGACTTCATTTTCCTTCCATTAAAAAAAATGGTTACAAACCATAAGGTTTATTATAGTTTGCCAATTTCTCATCATCATTGGTTATACAAAACCTCGGAGTTCATTGCCCCTGGGGATAAATGTTCATGGCAGTAAACAATTCAAAGAAAATTGACTAGCAGGTTTAATTGCTGTAAGGCTTTTTGTTAAAAGCCATCATATCCTTAGGCCTGCAATGACTTGAGTAAAGCATTAAGATTATTTCAGTATAAAGGAGCTCCAGATCAGAGATGTAACATGCAAGGTTGCAGGAGCTCACGTTGGCCCCAGTGGGAATGTTGCAGCTCTAGAAGCACGTGGATAGAAATAAGTTGCCGAGACTCGGAGTGTCAGCATCCGCAGCTTGGAGGGAGACATCACTGGATGGAAGTGAGACAGGGAACTATAGGCATAGAGATGTGGGGACAGAGATGCTCCTAATGGCTTCCCTTGTAGAAACTGCTATGGGGAACAAGTTTCCAACATCTCTACTGCCTATTACTCCAATAACTAACCATAATTATAGTCCAAGACTGACTTTATTTGAAGTCACATCTTGATGCCTTTGATACTTTTTTCTACCTCTTAAAAATTTTTATTGATTTTCTCTAGTACGTCTCAAAATAGGAGACTCAGGACTAGTATTAAGCTTAGAATGAACTCTTCAAAACAGTCTAAAACTAAAGCTGAGCATTGGTTGAAACGTACTCAGTTGAGGAAGTTGGAAGTTGTTGTGGGGAATAATGGGGTTAAACCAAAGCTGCCACTTAGTTCACTGTGAACAATAAACCTTTTTATTCCTTTCTGTGCCTCAAATGATTAACATTTGTAGGATTGTGAAGGTTCTAGTGGATTCTCTAACTCTTCCTCTTACACCTTTCACCCCCCCCAGTAGTTATAAGGTGTGCCGGTGAGCAGGGGAGGAGCGGAGAGGGAGACAGAGGATATGAAGCGGTTCTGCGCAGACAGCAGAGCCCAGCTCCGGGCTCAAACTCACCAACTGTGAGACGGTGTCCTGAGCCAAAGCTGGATGCTTAACCGACTGAACCACCCAGGTACCCCACATCTTAACTTTCTTATTTTCCTATTTTCAGTGTTCCAAGAATGTTGACACACAGGGATGGCCATATTTGGCCACATGCTTTCCAAATTAATAATGAAGTTTAGATGGTTTTAAGTAAGGTAAGAGAAACATTTTAGGCAGACACAGGTACAGGTGGAAAGGCAGGAAATGAGCATCTAAAATGGAAATACTAGGGCTAAAGGCTTGGAAAGGAGACCAAGTCTGCCCAATAGAAAGCCTCGTATCTTGGTGGGTGTTTTCCTGCCAGTGTAGGGCAGGACGTGTAGGACTGTACAGACTGTCTTGCAAACCCGGCCATTGAAATTAGTGACAGGGATATGTGAGCTCAGACAGATGCTGAATGGCTTGAGTACATGGAGTCATTCACAGCAACAGCCAAGAGCAGATGGAGGCGGCCAGGACGAGGATTAGCAGGAGGGAGCGGCGACCTGGAGACCCATGTGAACTCTGGTTTTGAGCGAGCGTGCAGAGCCTGGAGCGGAGCCCGAGCCCAAGCCAGAGGCTCTTGTAAATGGGGAAGAACCAAGTTTCCAGGCAGCAGCAGAGCTGTGGGGTGTCTGTGGAAACGGTTATCCGTGTAATAACTTGGCAGAGGAACAGAGGGCTTGGGCACTGATCAAACGTCAATATCCATCAGTAACTGTTAGCATGTGATGGAATGTGACAGTCAGCAAGGTCAGGATGAACGGGTTGTAAAGAACTGAGGAATCCTAGCAGTCCAGGATTTCCAGGACGTGTTTTGTTTTTTACCTTTCGTAGTAAAGGTGGCTAGTCCAAAAGAGAGGTCGCCCACTGAAGCTACCCCGGAGTGACCACCCCATGGCTTTTCTAAGCATGAACTAGGTACTAGGATTCTTCTGAAGTGCTGTTACGAGTTGCATTCAAGAGGCAGAGGTGATAATTTGTCAGTTTGGCTCGACTTCCTCTAGTAACCACACTCTCTGGCTAGTTTCAGATGTGTGTGCATAGAGAACACGTGGAATTAAGGCGCATTCCTTGAGAGAAATTTCTCACTTCTTAATCCTGAAGCTGGAAGAAGTACCAAATTCTGTGTTCAACCGGTCATTTAATAACAGCTTGGGGAAGGAACAAATAAATCACTTGATGCCAGCCCAGGAACCTTTTCACATAGCCCGAGTAGTAAAAAGTCAGCAACAAAAATCCTCTTCTCTAAGGGGGCAAAACTGACTTGAACTGCGCAGAGAGAGATGGACCTGGAGCCCTTACTCAGGGACAGAGTAGCATCTGGGATCTAAGTACCTCTAAGGACGCCTGCCCTGAACTGTGTGCCCTGTGTATGTTAGGGACTGGAAAAGGGCATCTGTTGGGTTCCAGTTAGGTCAGGCCTGTGTTTAAGTGTAAAGCCAAAAATTTCAATTTAAGTGGTCACAAATTACTTGCTAAAATGAGAGGCATGTAAAGACCTTCCAACTTTGAAAGTCAACATAGCCAAACTTGTGGATAGCTACACAGACAACATAAATAAGGCTATTAGCTTAAATTCAGCTACTGTTAAAATACTTCATTATAAAGAGAGGCACGAGTACTGGGGTAGACAGTCTCAGAAGCCTGTTTATCATATTACAGCAAACGCATAACTTGCTGTGCTCTATGTGAAATGAAGTGACAGTAGATCCCACCAGTGCTGTTTTATTTATTTATTTTGAGAGAGAGAGAGCCTGACCTGGGGCTCGAACTCACAGACTTGTGAGATCGTGACCTGCAGAGAAATCAGGGCAGATGCTCAGCTGACCGAGCCACCTAGGCACCCAACCAATGCTGTTTTAAACAAACAAAATGAACTTAATAAATATCTTTTATTAAAGAAAAAAGGAATATTGTTAAGCACCAAAACTGTATGTTGTTACATTGCATGTACAAGAGAAGGTGACTGCAATACTTGCTGTACAAGTACTTAACTCTGAAGTCATGAGTGTAAAAAACATGAAATACAAAGCAATAACTACAATGCAGAAAAGTTGCACTAAAGAGCAAAAGGCAACAGTCAAAACAATTATTGGAGATTTTAGAGTATTGCTATGAATGCCTGCTTAGTTTTTTCTTTGTACTTTTAATACTTTAAAATATTATTAATGGAGCATATTTAAGTATTGTAAATTTGCAAGAGTTGGCATTTACAATACACTGTGCACACTTCCATTTAATGTACAGCGTTAAAGCCATCTTTAAAAGCCAAGCACATGTGCTAGTGTTTTGCTTCTACCATTATAATATTGCACAAAGCTAGTAAATAGTAAATTGGTCTGCCATTGTAATTTTCATTTAACCGGAAAGGCTAAAAAACATGTCAGTTTGATTAGCCCTTCTGGGCTTTAATCATGCAAAGTGATCTGTAGCCTTCAATTTTTCACAAACAATATATATTATGACTTCACACTTGGCAAGACATACAGTACAGTAAGAGATTCAATGAGACAGTGAGGATTCTCTCCTAGTCAAAGAAGTCAGAAGTCACTGTCTGGGTTGTATCGTCTGCCCCTCTTGGGTCACAACTGAAGGGAAAATGCCATCTTGTGATCATGAAGACTTCTTAAAACCAATGTAATTAGTATTGGGAAGAGCTAGAATAACTTGTTACACTCTTTGATAGTTAACCATAGAACATGCAAGGAAAAAAAAAAACAAAACCCAAAACTTCCCTTGCTAAAATTTAGCTCTATAACCACCGCCCATTCCATTTTGTATACATCTAAAAATTGCACGGCCTTTCTGTCCACCCTTAATTCCCCCAAACTGAGCCACTTAGTTATAAAAGACTTTTAAAAAAAACCAACAAAAAAACTTTCCCTTACCCCTCAAAACAAATGGCTGCTTTGAGATTCACTGTGAAAGAGCATTGATAAAATATTTAACACGTCAACCTCAGAGGTATTTTCTGTACATGCACCTTAGTGGCATAATAAAAGTGGAGAAGGGGAGAAACAGTTATAAATCTGAATTCTAAATTAAACTCCTCAAATACCAACCTGTATATTTACTGTAGGCAAAACAGGACATTTCAGAATGAACACATCTTCAGAATAACCCAATGGGCAAACATTTAACACACACACAATCCAGATTCCCTCTCACCTTTAAAAAACCTGTTTACATACATGATAGTTTAGACAGCAATATAAACTCATTTTGTAAGAAAAACTTTTAAGTTAGACTATTTATAGGATAAAAAATACCACTGCTTCCTTTTACAAAGCCGTTTAAGCAGAGGTTCCTTCTCATGTGCTGTAACTGAAGAGCACTCGGCTACAAAGTTCGCAAGTAACCACTCAGGTGCTCAGCAGCACGAAATCAAAGCAACGTGCTCCCACAGTAAGGTGCTACTTTTGACCTCTTCCATCGGAAATCAATCTCGCTGGTCAGTCCTCTAGCACTAAGCATAGCTCTTCTAAGCAATACAGGTGAAATAAAATCTGTTTATAATGCACACTTAACTTTATATTATCATTTCAATTCAGTGCAAGAGAGAGGTAAAACTTAAGGTGTCTGTTCTCCTTATCAAATGGTTGCATGTTAACGATGCATCTGCCATGATTTTTAAATGTTTTACAGCTGTTCAGGAAGATTTCTTACAAATAAACCTGGTAAAGCATACGCAATTTCAACTCCCTGATAAGGCCTTCATGGACCCATTAGTACTTTACAGATTGGTATCTCATGATACGTGCATATTAATTACAAAGGTATTTTTTTTTTAAATCTGGTCCTTCGTGAAAGAAAAAAAAAACTTTCCTTAGGCTAAAAGCACGGACTTACATTTGTACACAAACTCAATGCAAATAAAAAAATGACATCATAGGGAATGTATAAAACGAAACTGTGCTAACTGTACACTGGTCCCATTCCAAACAGGATGCTGCCGTTCGGTTTGGTTCCACTGCGTTTTAATTCTCCGTGCCCGCTATGACCTAAGTGTGCTTTACAACGTAACACGTTTTTATCGCAAAGTGGTCATGCCATGTTACCCAATATTGCTACACAGTTCAGCTTCGTAGAAACAAGGATTTCCGCGCCGTCCCCCCTCCATTATACAAAGTAAATGAAAGTACTGAACATTTTCTCTGGTTTCAGATGAGAAAAACCCCACATTCCTGCTGTGGAAGCACTACACTAATCAACTCTTACAGCTGTGCCCCTAGTTTTAAAAATACACGGTAAGAAATCTTTGAGCTCACCAATGAGGAACTAGGGAATGATTGTTTCAGTGCTGCTCACAAACTCAAAACCTGTAAAACACAGAGCAAGCAAGACAGGAGCAAGCTGCTCGTCTTTTAAAAATGCTCTTTAGCCAGGCATTCTGTCATACCGCTGCCCCACAGCACCACCCAGACTGGAGCTGGTCAGGAACAGGTTTTCTCTGCGTGCCACCTCGGTTATTACACAACAGGTTGAGTATTAAGTGGGAGAACTACTCAAGGGAGCAGTAATAACAACCTTAAAATAGTCCCAAGTTATGTTTCCCTATTCAAAATATTTTGCAGTCAGACTAGATTGATAAGTCAACTTGTAAACTGATTCGGCATAAGCAAGCAGCTGTTTGTGTCTTCTTACAATAAATGTACACCGAGATATAACTATCGAATATTTTAAGCCACATAAATAATTAAATAATAAACCTTTAAAGGGCTAAAATGCTCACTTTTTTAAGGGCAGGTGGAGAAAAGGGGAATTTAACCATGCTTACATAATTGCTGTTGGGTTCTAAAACTTCTTAAATTAACATGAGGGGCAAAAAAATAAAATAACACGGGGATTCACCTGGTAATCTCATCTTGGACAAGTGGACTGGAGTTATTTGGAATTTTAACATTATTTAGAACTCCAAAGGATGATGATCTGCAGTAACTTATCCTTCTGTGGAAAGAGGAATCTGAATCTTAAGGACGGAAGGTACATATACTGGAAAAGTGACTCACTAGAGAATAGCTTAGCTGGTTGCTAGTGAGACTGCTTCAGCGTGCTCAGCATCAAACGAGATGCCCTTCACAGGGCGCCCGGCGGGGTGGATGTACCTCCTAAAGGACCCGCCAGGGTCTGTGCCCCTCCAGAACTTGCCAGACACCTACCAGAACATGGTCTGGGAGGAAAACAGGAGAG
>NC_043705.1:56068866-56205035 GCF_006229205.1 Suricata suricatta | reverse complement strand
GGGGAACGGAGGAGGGAGAGAGAGTTGGGGAGAGAGAGGGATGCAGAACTTGAGAGACTATTGAATGCTGAGAATGAACTGAGGGTTGAGGGGGAAGGGGGAGGGGGGAAAAGAGGTGGTGGTGATGGTGGAGGGCACTTAAGGGGAAGAGCACTGGGTGTTGTATGGAAAACAATTTGACAATAAAATATTATGGAGAGAAAAAAAAAAAGAACATGGTCTGGGAGACAAGTCACAGGACTCATTTCTAAGTGAGCCTGTCTTATGATGGAATCCCAGCTCTAACACTAAATGCAGAGCATTCCTGTCACATAAAAATCCCAGTGCTTTTGCTCTAAGTTTAACATTAGGTTCTCTGGTATTTTTCTAAATGTCAATGGATGAAAAAACAAACATTCATAAGCATCCAAAGGCTTGAAATGGATAATTTTTTAAAGGTTTGCAAATCTGGTTAAAAAAAAAAAACCCAAACCAATCATTCTTCAGTTGAAAAGAATGCTTCAGTGCTTTACTGAAGGAAATGGGGGGTGGGGGGGTGTCCACACATCTCGCCAATGTGAGATGAGCAGTACATCTCTACACGAGATCTCTATTTTGATCTTCCAAGATAAGGTGGGAATAAAACATGAATAAAACCAACGCACTGTGAAAATGCTGTGCAAAACCTCCTACTCTCATCAGTAAGTAGTAAGTTTTCTCCATAATTATTTTAAAGGAAATAACATCTTAAAGGGACAAGAGCTGTGAACATTTTTTTTTTTCTCTCCATGAAAACCACTTTATACACATTCGAGGACTTTGACTCTAGGATTGCTTTCTGGGTCTAGGCCAGAGAAATGCCTCAGAAGAAACAAAAGTTCTTTTTGGTTCCTCAGTCTTTAACTCCCTTCATATAAAGGCCAACATGTGTCTTATACAGAAATACACTCTACAGAACACTGTAGACTGGGTCCAACATATCTACCTTCAGTCAAGCCTCCAACAGTCCTGCTGACAATTCACAATGGCTCCTTTCATATAAATGCATCCTTCAGGACTCCAATACAATACAGCAAAATCAGCACCTAGAACTACATACATGTTTTTAAAAGTCTACTGCCATTAACAAAGTCTCTGTCCCGAAATCCCTCTCAAAACATGTGACGCTAGTGAAATGCCAGCCCGGGTCGCTTTTCTGCCTATCTACCTTCTGCCTTATTTGGAGAGCACATTTGACTGCGGAGCATAAAAAGAGAAACTTAAATGGTGCCCATTACAAAGATTTAAGATCAGCATCCCTATTATTGAATCCTCATTTTTTGATTCTCAATAGGAAAGTCATGTTGAATTACATGAATCAAGCAATCGTTCAAACAAAAAGACTAAAAATAATCTGAAATATTATCAAGTTACAAAGTATTGCTTTTCATAAACAAAGCTGCACATGAAATTCAAACTATTATAAATTCACAATTATGAAGAGCTATTTAAAAAGCATGGAAATTTTTACTTCAAAACCTTACAAAGTGTAAGAGTGTGTGGTCTTTTAAAAATATGCCATGGTAAATGTATCACGCTGTGGTAAACACATTAAATGTATCTCCGTGGTTATGTTATCTTTTCAGATGTTGAACATCTTTAAAATGTGAAAATTTTCAGTGCATTTCCATCGGATTCTTTCCAATTTCTGTCCTACAGCTATCATGATAAACTTCTTTTTTAGAGTGTTGCACTACTTATACAAGCTGATCTGCAAGAAGCTCTGTCTTTTCAAGCAGAGGACTATTCAGTGCACTTACAGAAGATTTCAAAGCAGACTCAATACAGCTCACAGTAGATCTCTGTCAACCCAGTGTTCTTCCAACTCAGAGTGACCCCTAGGTTTATTGGCCACTACAAGGATGTAAATGGGTGGACAGGAGGGAAAGGTGGTTTAAAAGTAAAACCCAGGCATCTCCAGAAGGCCTTCTCTTCAATGCATCAGGAGCACTGCACAACTAAAACTCATGTTCACCACCAACTACTGGAATGACTGGAAAGGCAGTAACTTGCCAACTGTGCCTCCATTTTTTCACACCACTGAGCCAATACACTTTGCGTCTAATGAAATCCAATTGGGAAATTGCGTGTTTAAAATTTTGTTTTCCAAAACAGTAAGAACCGATCTTCAACTGTATTTTTCTTTCTGTTGAGTCACCTGTTTATAAACAAAATACAGTGTATTAAAACATGATGACTTATTCAGTACAGTGTGTGTGTGTGTGTGTGTGTGTGTGTGTGTGTGTGTGTATATAAATAATGTTCCCACACAACTTCCACAATATCCGGATGACCACTGATGGTTTCTTCTTATAAACACCCATTTGTAGAGATAGTATACAGGAAACACTTAAAAAAAAAAAACACATTTGTTTGTAAAGCAAAAATGAAAAAATAATTTGAACATGGATTTTATCGCATATAAGGTTGTATGGTAGATTCACTTGTATTTAACATTTTATGTTAAAACTCAATAGTAAAAAGGAAAATACAATCTAAAATATTGGCCTCAACTGCCAGTGGACTAAGAATCATTAAATGGTTTTTAAAAAATTCACTAGAAAGTACATTTTGTTATATTGGCATTTAGAGGACAGGATTAGTACTGGTCTTTAAAAGGATGCTGTGGCAGGACTTTATAGGTTCAGAATAGTCGTGTTTGAGATCCAGGGCGTATACATGACAGGAGTGCTTATATGAAAGGCCTGCTTGTCAGATAAAGCAGACATGCGTTATTAGTTCTATGTTATTTAATACTGTAGCTACATGTGGCTTTTGAGAGCTTGAAATGTGGCTAGTCTGACAAAATGAATGTGATTTAAATTAAAATCTGAAGCAGCATAAAATATTTGTTCATTAAATATAATTTTATTGTTTTGGTAGGACATTTCAACTCTCACCACTGAATACGTAGCATCCAAATTGAGATGTGCTACTAATAAGTGTAAAATACACACTGGATTTTGAAAATTCAGTACAAAACAATGTGACCTACACCTGGTGAATTTTTTATAGTATAACACTGAAACATGATTTTGGATACATCATATAAAACAAGTATTGGTGAAATCAACCTCACGTGTTTCTTTTTATCTTTTTAATGTGACTTTGAGAACTATCTGAATTCCATCCGTCCCTCGTACTGTATTTGTATCAGATAGTATCCTCATAGTTACTTACTTCATAGCTTTATGAAGGAACCCACAGAAAACAAATTAGAAAATAAAAAGCCTAGATATGTATTTCCTTATGTTCAGAAATTTCCTTCAAAGACGCTATTACCTCTGGCTATGCCAAGAAGTTTTATTTTTTTAATCTTTTAATGTTTTATTTATTTTTGAGAGAGAGAGAGGGAGACACAAAATCCGAACAAGCTCCAGGTGGCTGCATCTGGGTGGCTTGACCAGTTAAGCGTCCGACTCTTGGTTTCAGCTCAAGTCATAATCTTAGTTTGTGAGTTCGAGCCCTGCCATTGGGCACTGCATTGACAGTGTGGAGCCTGTTCAGGATTGATTCTCCATCTCCCTGTCTCTCTACCTCTCCCCTGCTCTCTCTCTCTGAAAAATGAACTTTCAAAAAATATTTAAAATCTACAAGAAACTGATTAGTAATGGGAAATACAAAGTATAGCCTTTTTAGCCATCTGTAGAGAAACCATCTAAAAGTTGTCTTTAAAAATGATTTCCTAAGACCAAAACACAAGGCAGTGAGAATAGCTCCTTTATTGTGACCTGATCAAACTGGTGGGGATTACAACTAGTCTATGGCTCGCTTCTGGTCTAGGATATGTCAGAGCTCAGATATCTGAGCTCATATGTTTTCTGGGGTCATTTCATGGTTTCTCTTAACATGCTAACACATGCAACAGTCATAAACAATCAACCAAAAAAAAGAATTTTTAGGCAATTTTCAAAGTGCTATTCATCCTCGGCATATTCTTAACATCTGCTATAAGGGTAAATTAGCAGCCCAAAGCTATAAATCACCATGCAGGCACTGGAATATATGAAATGCTGCTGTGATGTCTATGCCTTGGGTAGGACGTGGTGAGATGGGAGAAAACAGAGATGATGGGCTGACCTGAACAACAGCTGGTGGGTCACATACCCCGACTGGGCCACTGTAGGCAGCTGCAGGACTAAACACTCATTATGTGAAGGCCCAACTGTGGGGTTAACCAGTCAGTGCTAAGATAGCAGTTCTAGGCATAGGCTCAGCAGCTCACTGCGAAGCCCTAAGTAGGAGACAAAGCAATAGGTAACAAGCACTGCCAACTGGGAGAGAATCTACAACTATCCAGTGTGAAAAAGACTGGTCAGGCACCCTGAGTCTCTAGACATGTTCACACACTGAGTCTACACAATAATGTATCTGTGATCTTCTAAAAGCACAGTGTACATATGTTGAGCATAAATGGTTTGGAATTATTTTGGGATCCCAAAATACTGAATCATACAAAATGATAATTAGGGCCTTTATAAATAACAGGGAAAAAGGATACCAACAGTCCAATACCCATGGCAGAACATTGGTGCTATCAGTTGTTGTCTGAAGCACACCCACTTATTGAGAGGAACGGGATTCTTCACCCCTGTGTTGTTAGAGCTGCTGACAGAGCAGTTGCTGGAGGGGAGAGGTGCGGACGGGAGTATACAACAGGAGCATCTAAATTTTCCTGAGGGACCCATGCCCAAACGGAACAAGACTGCTTTTAGTAGTATTTTATTTGATATATCCAAAACAGTGTCATTCAGCATGTAATGAATAAAAAAAAGAAATGACACAGTTTACCTTTTCTGTATGAAGTCTTCAAAATCCACATATATGCTTGCATATACCTCGGATCTACTCAGAATGCATCAGAGTGAAAGCCAGGACTCTGCATTTTTAGTAAGCTCCCAGGTAATTCTTACCATCAGGCATGTTTTAGAATCACTGTGCTAACTACTAAGTTTATTATTATTACCTGTTCCCTCTCCAGGACTAGGAGTCTTTCCTGGCTTGATGAATGTGTGAAGCCCACAGAAACACAGTCCATCAAGAAAGCAATTAAGATGCTTAACAGAATATATCTGCATAGTTGCATTACAATTTGCAATTATAATTTCAGTTATGACTACTATCAATTCTCTAGATACTATTTATAGCATATGTTATCTTACTATTTTCACCAGAATTTATGCCACAGTACTATGAAATTAGCTTACTAAAATGTGGTAGAGTAACAACTATAACTTTAGGAGAATGTCCAACATGTGACCAATACCACAGATGTGCTCAGTAAGATATGCATATACTTATTACAGTGAGCTGCAATTTTATCTGGAAAATGCAGTAGCTATGATAAGCCTTAAAATGATAAACCTTAATTTTAAAGGCTTAGAAAGCTAAGTAACCAGACAATGAAATAATTTTCCCAGAAAGATCTCAGATAATTCCTTTCTGGGCCGCTAAGAAGATTATCAAAATTCAAGGGGGCACCTGGGTGGATCAGTACGTCGGGTGTTTGACTTTGGCTCAGGTCATGATCTTATGGTTTGGGAGTCTGAGCCCGTGTTGGGCTCTGTGCTGACATCTCAGAGACTGGAGCCTCCTTGGGATTCTGTGTCTCCCTCTCACTCAGCCCCTCCCTTGCTCATATTCTGTGTCTCTCAAAAATGAACATTTTTTAAAAATTAAAAGAAGAAATCAAAATTCAATATACATAACAGATTGTAGCCGGAATACTTAAGTTAGGAAAGAAAGACCTTTTGTTTTTTGTTTTTTAAATAAGAATAAGACTGTCACTTTACTGGAATCAGACTATTTTGAGCTGTACTGTAGAAATTTTAATGACCAGGATATGAACCTGGAATTTACATACCAGTATCTCTGAAAAGTGCTTTACTGTTTGTTAGGTTTCTAGAAACTACACAAAACTGGAAGTTTATAGATCTATGGTTGATGCTATAGGTGAACTATATATGATAAATAAACCTCATCAATAAAAAATAACAGACTCATCATCCACTTTTAGTGAATGCTACTAAAGAAATGAAGACCATTTACTTGCTAGTTTTCCCAGTCTGTGCAGGGTAAAACTTCCTCTTCATCCTCTGACTCAGGGGACGCTTCTTTGATTCTTCTAAGAGCTTCATGGATGCTCCGTGTTAGAGGGTCTGTATCAGGCAGAAGTGTGAAGGATTCTCTCAAAACTTCCTTCTGTACCTTCTTCAATTTCACCCCCTTCCTTATTTGTGCCAAGATATTATTACTATCATCTTCATCAGGAAAAGGAGGCAGAGTTCGCTGTTCAACCTTTTTCAGATGAAAACTACCACGCTTCAAGGAAGCTAGCACCTCATCCATGGGTGAGCTCACTTTACAAAAGGAAAGAGAAGAATTACAGTGAGGATCACAATAAGAGTCAAAGTGGTAACCTCTAGACTTTAGGGCTATCACAATAGCCAAGGACACTGAAAACAAAATGGACCATGAACCATGGACAGGCTTGCCAATAACTCATGGGACACCAATAATGCTTGTTTTAAAACACACAAGCTGGGCGTGCCTAGATGGCTTAGTTGGTTAAGCGTCCAACTTCGACTCAGGTCATGATCTCACAGTTCATGAGTCCAGGACCCGAGTCAGGCTCTTTGCTGACAGCTCAGAACCTGGAACCTGCTTTGGATTCTACATCTCCCTCTCTCTCTGCCCCTCCCCACTGTCTCCCACACACACAAGCCAGACTCAACTTCCAAATTATTATTTCTAGCATTTCCCATGTGAAAGAAGTAAATAGATTGCGAGCTGAAAGGTGGTCTTTAGGAATTCCATGGGTAAGACTCCCAAAGGAGTCAGTACAATCTAAATTCAGAGAGCAATTTGAGTGACAAATGCAATTTTAAAGAACTATGTTTTGATACACTTTTTTTTTTTAATTTAAAGATTCTTTTTTTTTTTTTGGTAAGTAAACTCTACCTCCAATGTGGGGCTCAAATGCATGACATTGAGATCAAGAGTCACATGCTCTACCGACTAAGCCATCCAGGTGCTCCCACTATGGTCATCATTCTCTTTTACCATTTAGTTGTTTTACATATGAAATTCTACTCCAGTTATGGTAAGAAATATTTTACTGACCTCTCAAAGTAAAATGTAATAGGCAAATTGTTTAATATAATGTTCTCCCAATGAAAGCTGAGGACTGGGATTATTCTCTATTCTTTAAAAAAAAAAAAAAAGCTTCAGGTATATTGGACATGCAATAAATTGTGCAGGTTACTCTTTATCCTACCTTGCTTTTTTATACAAAGAGTATATCATGGCCCTGAATAAATACATGACCAAACATTGCACGGTCCTGCGAATCCCATCGTAGTGTGACAGCCCTGTCCAACTGTTTGTCTTTTTCTGGTTTGAATACTGTTCTTTTATTTCCTAGGTTTAAAATTAGATTTTTGGGGCATGTGGGTGGCTCAGTTGGTTAAGCATCTTGATTTTGACTCAAGTTGTGATCTCATGGTTGGTGAGATCGAGCCCCCATCAGGCTCCATGTTGACAGCACAGAGGCTGCTTGGGATTTTTCTCTCTCTGCCCCTCCCCTGCTTGTGTACATGCACAGTTTCTCTCAAAAATAAACATTTAACAAATTATAATAAAAAAATAAACTCAGATTTTCTTTTTAACACAAAAGGAGCCACTTACTATGTATTACCAGATAGATCAAGTATCACTTCAGATTATAATTTTTAAAACATCCTGAAGAGCTCAAGAAGGTACACATTTGTGTCTGCACATTTGTTGATGTGGTTGGTAGAATTCCGCCTGGCTGTGGCCTAGAAAACCTATTTGCTATCAAATAATGTCCAAAATAATGCTTTAGGCTTTGTTGGGTCCTATGAAATAAAAGGTCCTTTGATAATGCCTTACTTTACTCAACAGATCAAAAATATCTTTTTAACTTACCTCTCCTCCTCTGCAAGCCTTCAGCAATCTTTTTGAGCTTTTTCCTGGCACTGACCAGCTGGCTGCTGTCAAAGAGATGCGCTGAGGGGGCACTTGCAGACTTGGGGATCCTCTTCTCGTTTACCTCTGTTCTAGGCAGACCTTCCTCCAGTGTCTCTGGGGAGCTGTCTTTAGCAACAGGCAGAGGTGGTGGCGGTGGGGGAGGGGGAGGAGGTGGTGGGGGAGGCGGTGTTGGAGGAAGAGGTGGGGGGACTGGGTCTATGGTAACAGAACCTGGTTCAAGGTCAATGTTATTCAAAAGTGGAAGAGAAACAGGGGGAGGCAATTCAGAGGTAACACCACTGAGAGGTAATGAAGTGGCTTCAAGTTGTGCTAATGAAGTATCTTCAAGTTGTGCGAGACTTTGGGCTTCTGTGTTCTGTGATGACCCAAGCTTGCCTATTCCTTCTTCTACCTTTCCCTTTTTCTCTTCTACCTGTAGCGGTCCTGGCGGAGAGTCACACTGGTCATCACAGGGCACAGGACTGGCTGTGCTTCTCCTTCTTGCATGAGCCAGTCGCAATCTGGTTGATTTAAGTATAACTTGGCCAGGGTACCTCTACAAAATGAGAAGTAATTATAACTAGTCAAATTCCTTTATCAAGGCCCTGTTCCTTCTTATCTGTTTAAGAAGTCAACTATTCAAAAAAAGATCTTTAATGACTGAAATTACTAACTTAAGAGGAAAAATAATAGCAATATAAAATATCAATCTTAAAAGCTATTGATGCACTTGGGTGGCCCAGTAGGTTAAGCATCTGACTTTGGCTCAGATCTTGAGGCCACCATGATCTCGTGGTCTGTGAGTTCGAGCCCTGCTCCTGGCTCTGTTCTGACACCTAGGAGCCTTAAGCCTACTTAAATTCTGTGTCTCCCTCTCTCTCTGTCCCTCCCCTGTTTGCACTGTTTCTCTCTCAACATTAAACATTAAAAAAAATTTTTTTACATAAATGCTATTAGTATATACAAAGCTATGGAACTATTAGTTTCTTATGTATATTTTCAAATGCTTACAAATTAAAAAATTAATCTTTTTAAAAAGTTTCTGGGCATATAAAAAACTAAAAACAATATGTACACTTTATGATGGAAGGAGAGGGAACAAAATTTTTCAAGTACAAATATACACAATTCTCATCCTTTTACTATAATAAAACCTAGCATTAATGGATTTGGTGAACAACATTTACTTAACACAAGGTTTATACTATCCACAACCCCCATACACTCTTCACTATAATACTAGGAAGATTTCATCAAAAGCTTCCTTCACCTATAAGGTGATACCTCAGCACAGAAAATGGAAGTAAGACTCCTGAGCACTCAGAACAACTGCCAAACCATTTCTGATGTAAGGTGATCCATCCTCAATTCTGCCACGGGTCACTGCCATAGATTACCGCCATGTTACTGAATGTGGTACTGTTAACAAGTTCATGCCGGAATGGATAGTCAGTTGTGAACTAATGTTATAAAACTCAAGGAGAATTCCGGTTCACCAGAGGCCCTGACCACTCCTCCTACACTACTAAAGTGCCAGGCCAATGGCACAAGAATACTAATTCTGGATACAACTGGAAGAAAGCCCTATCATCAAGCATTAGTTTAAAATACTTTTATTTTCTAAATAATAAAAGGGAAAACCAAGTTTTTCTCATAATCTTCTAATAGGGGTGTTTATGAAGTTCTGTTTAAAAAGCAATGAAAAACAACAGATTGGCCATACTTCTATTACCTGTTTAAAAGTTCGTAGTCTATCCAGTGTTCTTTGTCTCTCTTGGCTAACCCAGGCACTTTTTCTTTCTTCTTCATCATGTAATTTTTCTCTCTTCTGATAAAAAATTAATAGTAATTCCATCATTATGTGTCCCATTCATTTTTATTATTATTAATAGGGGGAAAGGGGGAGCTCTCCCAGTAAATAAAATGGCTAACTCAATGTATATGACATGAAACTACCAGTTTTAAATGGAAATCGTAATTTTAAACTCCAGAATGATATGCTGACAAAAACAATACTGTTTCATTTTTGTATTTACCCACAATTAAAGATGTTTACTCAAATGAAATCAAATCTTCTCTGAATTAAAAAATGTTCCTTTGGGGTTGTGTCTTAAATAATGTAAGTGTAAGATACTTGTAAGCTGCTATATTCTGCTAAACTAAATAACTGACCTTAAGAGAAAATCAGCAACCAGGAATTTAGATACTCCACATCCAGCATAACCAGCAGTTAGAAAAAGTATCTCTCGCATTATATATGAATCAATTGGTTCAATTATTACCCCTTAAAGTTGGAAGTTATCTGCACAAAAATTTAAAAATTTTCCCATGTTAATGCTAACTAGGGCAGCATCTGTGGAAAACACTATGGAGGCACCTCAAAAACTTAAAAGCAGGGACTCCTGGATGCTCAGTCCAATGAGCATCCGACTCTTAGTTTCAGCTCCTCTGCCTGCTTCCACATTTTCCCTAATATAAAAAAAAATTTAATTAAAAATAGAACTAGTGTATTGTCCAATAATTAATTCTACTACTAGGAATTTTGCCAGGAAGAATACAAAAACATTAATTCAAAAAGATGTATCCACCCTTTTGTTTATTGCAGTATTATTTATAATAACCACATTATAAAAGCGGCCCAAGTGTCCATTAATGGATAAGGAAGATGTGTTATATATACATGCAAAGGAGTATTATTCAGGCATAAAAATAATGAAAACTTATCATCTGCAACAACATGGGTGAAGCTACAGAGTATAATGCAAAGTGAAAAACTCAGAGAAAGACAAATACCATATGATACCATTCATCTTTGGAATTGAAGAAATTTAAAAAATGGGCAAAGGGAAAAAAATCAAGAAAGACTCTTAACTACAGAGAACAGATGGTTATTAGAGTGGAGGTGGGGGTGGTAGATGAAATAGGTGACGGGGATTAAGAGTATATTTATCACGATGAGCACTGAGTAAACTAAAAAACTGGTGAATCACTATACGGTACACCAAACAGAACAGTGATCTTAACTATATGAGAAAAAAATTATACTGCTGCATTAACTAAACTAAATCTAATGAAATCTCATTTTGCAGAATATTAAATAAAAGGCTATCGAGCTAATGCAAACAGGTTATAGTTTTAATTCCTGCTTTGTTTTAAAAACTTGAAGATACATCCTACAAGGCCAGTTAATTTTGTGTGCAGAGGACAGTGGTCTATAGTGTGTCATTAACTTGTCTCTCTTCCCATTCATCCTATTCAAATTCAGTCTTCCATTATTCTCTTACTCTGTTTTCTCTTCATTCCCACCAGCTTTCCTCTGGATGACTTCTAGTAAGATTTACTGCTTCATCTGTCGTGGATGATTATATTGAAATCTAAAGAATGACTTGAATCTTCAGGCAGGAAGTGAACATCGTGTTTCAGCAAACTCTGTTGCACACTGATCACCTGGTAAAGTCACTAGCCTTCCACAATAAAGAAAAGACTGAATATTCAGGCAGAAGGTGGGTAGAGGGAGGGGAGACCTCCGGCATCTCCACAGAAACATTCAATGCTACAAAAAGTGTATAATGTCTCCAAAAGTTTGAGAGAAAGAAAATATGACACTGTGACCTACACAAACCGTTTCTTACTTAGAAAGGACATAGACAGGCATTCCCCAAAGATGCCAGAAGATGGTATAGTAACCATGAAGCGTTCCTGAAATAGTACCTTCATGAAAGTTAACTCCAAAATAAATCAAAATAAACTCAGGAATAGAAAAGTTATGATAATCTATTTTGGTACTGATATTCTTCTTCTGACTTTTTCCTGACTTGATTTAATCCTCCATAATGATGATGTAGGTCTCTTTATAAACACAATAAGGTTTCTTTTAAAAAAACAAAGGAATGGTTGAGAAGCATTTTCGCAAGCCACTCATTAGAACTGCTCATAGGAACAGCTGGGTGGCTCAGTCAGTTGAGCGTTCGACTTCAGCTCAGGTCATGATCTCGCGGTTCATGAGTTCGAGCCACGCATCAGGCTCTGTGCTAACAGCTTGGAGCCTGGAGCCTGCTTTGAATTCTGTGTCTCCTCCTCTCTCTGCCCCTGTCTCTCAAAAATAAATAAACGTTTAAAAAAATTAAAAAAAAAAAAACCTCATAATACAAGGATTTTTAAAGTAGCAGTAAGGAGATGTAGAATTTTTTTTTAAAACAGCAAGATAATTATGAAAAAATTCACCTTGTTTAGCTAATAGGACAACATTATAAAATAAAGTAAAAAGCAAGAAAACTTTAAAATCACAGAGTAAAAAAGATAGCATGTTAAAATACCATCTAAGAGAGAAGCACCTGGTTCCCTCAGTCAGTTAGGTGTCTGACTCCTGATTTCGGCTCATCTCATGAACTCGCAAGTTCATGGGATCGAGTCCTGCACCAGACTCTGCTGACAGTGCAAATCTGCTTGGCATTCTCTTTCCCTCTCTGCTCCTCCCCTACTTGGACTCTCTCTCTCAAAATCTTTAAAAATATACCATTTAAGAGAGTAATATAGTGGGAAGGAAATTCCAATCTTCTATGAAATGCTTACTATTTATCTGTCAGTCAGGCCCTATATTAACCCTACAAGAGCAACAGGGATGTGTAAGTGGTGGTGAGGTTTGCCTGCCAAGCATCAAGGAAGAAACTGATGCTACTGGAGGAGGGGGAGGGAAAAGGAGGATAGTTTTCAGGAGACAGCACAGGCAGTAATCTCTTGGACACTGGTCTTAGCAACACTTTTCTACATTGGTCTCCTAAGGCAAAGGAAACAAAAGCAAAAATAAATGATTGGGGCTATGCCAATACAAAAACTTCTGGCACAACCATCAAAAGAAGAGGCATCCTACTGAATGGAAGAATGTACTTGCAAATGGTATTTCCAATAAGGAGTTAATATCCAAAATATATAAAGAACTTCTACAACTTAACACCAAAGAATAGAATAATAATCTGCTTTAAAAATGGGCAGAGTACGTGCAAATGGCCAACAGACACATGAAAACATGCTCAATGTCACTAATCATCAGGGAAATACAAACCAAAACCACAATGACATATTGCCTCACACCTGTCAGAACGGCTAGAATAAAAAAGACAAGAAATAACAAGTGGTGACAAGGATGTGGAGAAAAGGAACCCTTCTATACTATTGGTGGGACTGTAAAATGGTGCAGTCATTGTGGAAAATAATATGGAGGTTCCCCAAAAAACTAAAAATAGAAATATCCCAGGGTGCCTGGCGACTCAGTCGATTGAACATCCAATTTTGGCTCAGGTCATGATCTCATGGTTCGAGAGTTCAAGCCCACACAGGGTTCTATGCTGTAGTGCAGAGCCTGCTTGGGTTTCTCTGACCCTGTCTTTCCCCCCGCCTGCTTCATATTCTGTTCTCCCACTCTCTCTGCCCCTCACCCATTCATGCTCTGTCTCTGTCTCTCAAAAATGAATAAATGCTATAAAAAATACTTAAAAAAAGATTAAGATTTTACCATCTGTAGTAACATGGACCTAGAGGTTATGATTTCAATTATAGTGTGGAATTTAAAAAACAAACAAAAAAGGCATAAAAAGACCCATTAATACAAATAACAAACTAGAAACTGGTGGTTTCCAGAGGGGAGGGAGGTGAGTGGGTGGGCAAAAGGGGTGAAGGGCAATGGGAGGTACAGGCATCTGTTACGACATGAATAACTCATGGGGATAAAAGGTACAGCACAGGGAATACTGTCCACAGTACTGTAATAGTGTTGTGTGGTGACAAATGGTAGCTACAGGTTGCAGGATACAACGTTGACAATATACAAGTCAACTGCTTTCTAATATACCAGCCAGGACAGCTAGAGTTTGATATTAAAAATTATTTCTGTTACCATCAAAAAGGATTTAGGCTTAAATCTAATAATTTAGGTATAAATCTAATAAAATATATGTAAGACCTAAATAAGGCAAACTACAAAACTTAAAGAAATCAAAGATCTAGGGGCACCTTGGTAGCTCAGTAGGTTAAGGATTCGACTTCAGCTCAGGTCATGATCTCACTG
The DNA here is from genome assembly GCF_006229205.1 of Suricata suricatta. Classification (NCBI taxonomy): domain Eukaryota; kingdom Metazoa; phylum Chordata; class Mammalia; order Carnivora; family Herpestidae; genus Suricata; species Suricata suricatta. The sequence goes on along the minus strand of NC_043705.1, from coordinate 56,190,964 downwards.
TCTGTGGGTTCGAGCCTCACGTCGGGCTCTGTGCTGACAGCTCAGAGCCTTGAGCTTGCTTCAGATTCAGGGTCTCCCTCTTTGTCCCTCCCCTGCTCACTCTCTCTCTCTCAAAATAAAATAAAGACATTTAAAAAAACCCCAAGAAATCAAAGATCTAAAATATTTGGGGAGCTATTCCTTTTCTACAGATAGGAAGTCTCAATACTGTGAAAAGTATCAATTATTCCCAAACCTGACCTATAGATTTGACATAATCCTAATCAAAATTTCAGTTGCTTATTTTCTGGATATTGACAAGCTGATTCTAAGATAACAGAACACAGAGCAAAAGAGACTCAAACAAATTCAATCAACTGATCTTTTAAAAAGGAGCAAAGGCAATCCAACGAACAGAGATGACAGCTTTTTAAACAAAGTGTGTTGGAACTACTAGACATTCACATTAAAAAAATTTAGCTACAGACTTTATACCCTTTCATGTACATTAATTCAAAACAGATCACAGACCTAAATGTAACATGTAAAACTGTAAAGCTCTGGTGACATAACACAGGAGGAAATACAGAAGACCTTGGGTTTGGTGAGGACTTTTTAGATACAGGACCAAAAGTATAACTCATGAAAGAAAAAACTGACAAGTTGGACTACATTAACATTAAAATTAAAATCCTCTGTCCTATACGAGATGTTAAAAGAATGAAAACACAAGCCAGAAATTGGAAGAAAATACTTGCAAAGTCCCAAATATACAAAGAGTCCTTAAAACTCAACAATGAGAAAACAGCCTAATTAAAAACTGAGCAAAAGATCTGTACATAACCTCAGCAAAGAAGACAGATGACAAAGAAGCATTATGAAAAGACGCTCAGTATCATATGCCACTAGGAAACTGCAAACTAAAATAACCATCACATACCACACGCCTATTAATGGCTAAAATAGAAAGCAGTGACAATACCAAATGCTGGTAGGGATGTGGAGCAATAGGAACTCTCTCATTCATTGCTGGAAGCAATGCAAAATGGCACAGCCACTGTGGAAGACAGTTTGGCAGTTTCCTACAAAATTAAATAAACTGATAACGCTATGATTCAGCAATAGTGCTCCTCAGTATTTACCCAAAAGATGAAAACTTATGTGCACACAAAAGCCTGTATCGATGTTTAAATCACCTTTATTCATAACTGTCAAAACTTGGGAACCACCAACATGTCTCAGTGGGCGAATTGATAAATTGTGGTACTGGAGTCACCTGGCTGGCTCAGTTAATTCAGCTGTGCCTCTTCATTTCCAGCCCTGAGTTCAAGGCCTACACTGGGTTTGGAGCCTACATAAAACAAATTTTAAATAAGGTAAACCCATCTAAAAAGGCTACATCCTGTAGGGTTCCAATTAAACATTCTGGAGAAGGCAAAACTGGAGACAGTAAAAAAGATCAGTGGTTGCCAGTGGTGTGAAGAGAAAGGGAGATGACAAGATGGAACACAGGACATTTTGAGAGCAGTAAAAATATTTTGTATCATATTACAATGGAAAATTCTTATCATTACACAGTTGTCAAAAACAATAGAACATACAGCAGGAAGAATGACCTCTAACGTAAACTATGGACTTTTTGGTGGTAACAATGTATCCATGTTGGTTCACTGACTGTAACAAATGTACTACTCTGTGGTTGGTAGGGAAAGCTGTGAGTGTGTGGAGGTATATGGGAACTGTTATCTTCTACTCAGCATGTCTAAAACGCTCTTAATAATGTGTGTGTGTGGGTGTATGCATATGTACTGAACTGCCTATGTACATACATATATATGGAATTAATGCGAATATCTAGTTATTTGTATTTTCTTATTCTCTATATTTTATCCACTGTGAGACATGTAAAAAATCAGTTTTGTTCTAAGTATCCCTGAGTCCAAACTTACTAGTTGTACTGTGTGATGAGTCTTGTATTCATCTTCACTCCGAAGGCGTTGTTGGAACTTTTCATTGTGTTTTGCAATACAAATTTCCTATAAATACATAAGATGTACTTTAAGTGAAACCTGAAAGACTCAAAACACCATACCAGGGCTTATTTCATTGGGTTTAATTTTTTTAATCTTAACATATATCTACAGAGGAAAACACCAAGTAATAAGCCACCTCTGATTGCTCATCTGGCATACTGAAGCAACATGAGCCAAATCATCAGGATCTTTAAAACAAACAAACAAACAAACAAACAAACAAAAAAACCTCTCCCTCTCTCTTTAGGGGGAGAGATGGGGCAAGACAGATTGGAAGACGGTGTCCTTAGATAGTCCCAGGTCTTTTTTAGTTCTGAAGTCTGTGACCAAAAGATTCTAAGTCTTATTGTAGATTTTATTGTTTTTAGGTAATCTCTACACAAGTGTGGCTCAAACTCAACCCCAAGATCAAGAGTCGCATGCTTTAATCCCCTGAGCCAGCAAGGCACCTTTTATTGCAGTTTTTAAACTATGCTGGGCAAAATAAGGATTTACAACTTTTGGCTTAAAGTCTGTATTCTCTTAAACTCTGCTGTTTAAGAATCAGAATTTGCATGGAGTGCTTTAAATAGTATCATGAAATCTCTATCTTATGATTAGAGAATTAAGAACGAAAAGAGACTGTCCAGTTAAGCATCCAAATTGTCACATTGGCTCAAGTCATGATCTCATGGTAGGTGGGATCAATCCCCACATCAGTCTCTGTGCTGAAGAGCAGAGCCTGCTTGGGATTCTCCCCACCCCTCCCCTGCACATGGTCTCTCTCAAAGTAAATAAAGATTTAAAAAAGAAAGAGGGGAGCCTGGTAGCTCATTCAGTTAAGCATCCAACTCTTGATTTTGGCTCTGGTCATGACCTCGCATGGTTCTTGAGATTGAGCCCCACATCTTCAGATTCTCTCTCCGTTCCTCACCTGCTAGCACGCTCTCTCTTTCTCTCTCTCAAAATAAATAAAACCATAACAATAAACTAGGAAACAATGCACCATTATCTGGAAACTTTTTAGTAGCACCATGTTAAGTCTTCATTTTCCCTGGGTCTTCCTGAAGAAGTCCTATAGGTAAAAAGGTGGTCATTGGTTTCCAACACTCTCAAAGTGATATAATGAATGATTTTTTAAGCCGGCGAACTACAGTTTAAAGCAACTGTTTTTTTTTAAATTTTTTTTATGTTTTAATTTATTATTGAGACAGAGAGAAACAGAGTATGAGTGTGGGAGGGGTAGACAGAGAGGGAGACACAGAATCTGAAGCAGGCTCCAGGCTCTGAGCTGTCAGCACAGAGCCTGACGTGGGGCTCCAACCCATGAACCGTGAGATCATGACCTGAACCAAAGTTGGACGCTTAACCAACTGAGCCACCCAGGTGCCCTGAAAGCAACTGTATTGTATTTTTCACCCACACTGGGTTGATTCTGTCATCTAACCAGTAAGAATGGTGAAATTAACCTGTTTGGGGGCAGACTCCAGGGGATAACAAAGGTAATATTATATATAAGTAACAAGATACAGGGATACAATGACTCAGGCTTTATGTCACTCAGACCTAAGATAGCATCCTACCTTTGCCCCATATTAGCTGCTTTTCCTCAGATGATTTAACTACCAGTAGCATTGATTCCCTTGATTATAAAATGAGGATAGAGGTCCATAGTCTTATTTTCAGATTTTTAAAAAGATGGTACGTTGCATATACATTACCCAGTAATTCCAGCAAGGTGTGAAGGTGCACCCCATAAGACTAAGACTAACAGGGGTGCCTGGGTGGCTCAGTTGGTTGAGCCGGTCCGGCTTCAGCTCAGGTCATGATCTCACGGTTTGTGTGTCCAAGCCCCGCATCGAGCTTTGTGCTGACAGCCCAAAGCCTGGAGCCTGCTTCACATTCTGTGTCTCCTTCTCTCTCTGACCCTCCCCTACTCATGCTGTCTCTGTCTCTCAAAAATAAATAAAAAACATTAAAAAAAAAAAAGACTAAGACTAACATTGTTGCAGTGAAACATATGACAAGTCAAAGTAAGAGAGACTATCAAATAGCTTCCTCTCAGCTCTGGGGTTTGTCACCAAATCCAGTATGAGAATGTTCCAGTATGAGTTTGATTTTTGGAGCTTTCTCAACTTAAGGCAAAAGGATATTAAATCATTTGACTACTGATATCATTAAAGAAGATAAAAATGCATAAAGAATATTCTTCTTTAAAAGTGTATTCACAGTGGTGCCTGGGTGGCTCAGTCAGTTAAATATCCAACTTGATTTTGGCTCAGGTCATGATCTCACAGCTTTGAGACTGAGACTCAAGTCTGGCTCTGCAATAGGCATGTAGCCTTCTTAAGATTCTTTCTCTCCCTCTGCTCCTCCCCTAATCACTCTTTAAAAAAATTTTAAAAAGTAAGAAAAATCTAATCAAAGTGTAGACTTCAAGTCCTCATGATAGCCAGAGACCATAATTCTTCAAGAGGAAGGGCAGAGCATGACTTACAGTCACAAGTACTCCCCTTGGTATGAAATCCTACGCTGGGTAAACCAAACACCCTGAGACTGTGAATATGCTGACATGCAGACAAGGAATTTAGACCGATGTTACATGGAAAGGCATATTTTCATTTTTTTATATCATATAGTTATCTTCCCGTTATCCTTCTTTTTAGGACTTAGTGTTTCTACTTTCCTGTTTCCAGACATCTTTTATCACTCCTTTTACCCCCTGTAGTTCTCCCACCTCAGGTGGTGGGGGAGGGCTGGGGGTGAGTACAAGGGAAGGGCAAAGCCCGTTTAGGGCCCCTGACCCTGTGTGATGTGATGGTTGCAGGAAGTCTGAGGCTGCTGGTGGAAACAGGCAGATTCTCCAGGAGTGAACTTTCCTACCTCAGATTTAGATAATATAAGAGTAAAGAGTGTAGAATGTGGATTAAATTTTTTATATATAAAATTCATTCAAGACTGAAGTCAGAACCAAGACATAACTATAAGTACAGCACTGGCCTCCTTAAATGATCAGGAGCCAGGAACTGCGTTACATGGGATCCTGCAACCCTGTCCGTTAGCAGAGTCACTTTCAGGGTGCATGGCATAAAAAGTACATCATCACTGGCTGTTCTAATGTGTTTAACAGGGCAGTTCTCAGAAAACTCAGTAATGAATGGCCTGACATTGAGAAGAGGTAACTCTCACTTAGGTCTAAAACAGGCAAGTGCTAGTGACAAACCAGGTTACAATTATTAGATATGGGTCAAGGATCAAGTGATAACTAATGACAAGTCTTAAAATTAAGGCTACACAACTGATAAATAACCTAAGCTAGTATACCTTCTTATTTCTGAGGTAGGCTTTCTTGGCTGAAACTCGGCCCCGTCTGGCTTCCAGCTGGCGTGCTTTCTGCTGAAGTTTCTGCAGCTCTTCTCTCTGTAAGTGCACAGATGCCGCCAGCTCTTCCTTCTCCAGCATGGCCTCCATGCTTTCATAAGTGTCATAATATACCACCTCATCTCTCTTTTCTGTAACAAAACAGCAGTGAGGGGAAGTGGTTAAGAGCAGGAACTCATGGAGCCAGAAGAGAGCTCTAAGCCACTTATTAGCTCTGTGACCTCAGGCAAAGCCATTACCTCTTGAGCTTCTTTGTGAAATAGCGATCATCAGGAAACACACCTCTCGGGTAAGTATATATACAAGGTGCTCAGCAGTGTGTGGCACAGTTATGTGCTCCACACCTGTTAAGTATCATCCCCCAAAATGAAAATTTTTTCTGGCTAAAACAACCTGAAGAAATGAGTATATTACAAAGGTAATAACATGGTTGTGCTACTGAGTCTACTAAGTAACTTGAGTTTAGAGCTCCATTAAAAAGTTTTACATGAAGACTGTCTTAGTCTCAACCAGAGAACCAGCCCACGACCATGTGTATTTCCCCTATGTATTCGTCGTTTTCTGGGTTTATGTGGTTGAATGCAAACCATACCCGATATAAGTCTTTTGATGCTTTCCAGTTGTGCGGTCAAGAGTAACTCTTCACACTTCAGGATTTCAAACTGTACTTCATACAACTGAAGTTGCAGGTCATAATAATCAGCTTCTAACTGATCCAATCGGGCTATTGCTTCTGTGCCACCTTGCAAACTCTGCATCTGTATTGAAAATAAGAACATTTCTAATTGCTTGGGACAAGAAAGATAAATGAAGTTAGGATTAGAAATGAATACTAATCATAAAGCAAAAATCCATGAAGCAACTGTTCCAAGAAAGAAACCTATAAGAAGTGAAGTTTTTTTTAAAGACAGAAAAAAGCAGCAATCAAAACATACAGTGTTGGAAATAACCAGGCAAACATGGTAGAAATAACATTTTAATTAAAATTTATTCTATCACAGCTCCTATCTAGGATAATTTATTATTCTAATTATTCTGACATAGTGTTTTTTCCTCACAAAGGTGGATGCACTAACCTATGCAGTTATCCCTTCCACATACAAGATTATATATGAAAGAATAGGATATGTAAGTAAGATTCAGCCATACTCAGTTACAAGTAGAAGTCTAGTTACCCTACACATCCAGAGCTGTGTTTTGGTCCATTGACACAGCCTTGCTGGCTTCTATAGAGGATCTGGTCAGTGGGGAAAAGGTGAGTGGGTATGAACAGAACAGCAGGACAGAAATGATTGTGTGAAAATCCCTGCAAACTACTGACAATGACAACTATTAGTATCTTCATGTAAATGCAGTTAGGATCCTACATCCAACTTATGAGGACATTCAAAGGTTTCTAGGAATGTGTCATGAAGTGGTCAGTGTTCTCGCATGAAGTTTGCTTGGTTCATTGATTAGTTTTTGGTCCAGAAGAGAGGGAGATTTTGCCAAGCATCAGAAGGAAATAACTATGAGCAAAGTATGCTTCAGATACTAGTCCCCAACCCCAGTATTTCCATGGATTCCTACTTGGGTCTGTCAAGAAAGATGGCTGTGAGGAGGAGCTGACAGAATGGCTTTTCTGGAGTCTGTGAAGGACAGGCATGTGAGTGAGTAAAGCATTCTCGTCAGAACATTTCTTCTAAGAATACGGCGCTACCACTTTAGCAGTTTAAATGTTCATGCTTAGAAACCCCAGGCGAATATGGTCACAGGTATCAGTGTGCTCTGCAGCACTGGGGAGGAGGCCCTGGCCTTAAGTGGCATCGCAGTGAATGACTACCAAAGGGGGTGGAGGAAGAACAGAGAACAGGGAGGGAAACGTTTGTGAACTCCTTTGAGAGGTGACCTAGGGCTCCCGGAGTACCAAGGAGATACCTGGCTGGTACTCCTGGGATAGGTTTGGCAGCAAAGACAGTAAATTCTTATTATTGCAAAATGCTCCTTTCTGTCTGGTGAGGTTGGTGAATTATTTTAGCACAGAAAGAGTATGTTTAGACAGGAGTCCAGCCAGGAGCACCTGGATGGCTCAGTTAAGTGTCTGCCTTTGGCTCAAGTCATGATCTCACGGTTTGCGATGTCAAGTCCTGAGCTGGCTGGCTCTCTGCTGTCAGTGCAGAACCCGCTTCAAATCCGCTGTTCCCTCTGTCTCTGCACCTCCCCCACTCACTCTCTTCAAAAAATAAACCATAAAAGAGAGAGAGAGATTATACAAGAGTCCAGCCTTTCCTTTAAATTTTAGATATGCAACAAAGTCTTATCTGAAGACTAGAATATTTAAAGGTTTATTTATTTTGAGAAAGGGGGAGAGAGAGAGAGAGAGAGAGAGAGAGAGGGAGAGAATGAGAATAAATGAATGAAACCCAAACAGGCTCCATGCTGTCAGCGCAGAGCCCGGTGCAGGGTTCAATCCCACAAACTGATCCTATAAACTGTGAGATCATAACCAGAGTTGAAATCAAGAGTTGGATGCTTAACCAACTTAGCCACCCAGGTGCCCCTCAAGTTCCTTGTAAACTGCAAAGTAACACTTAGCCTGTGATCCAAATGTGCAATGGTATGCACTTAAAAATAATCAGGTTAATTACGTACAGTGTTCTTTAATAACTGTTATAACAGGAGTGCCTGGGTGGCTCAGTTGGTTAAGCGTCCGGCTTCGGCTCAGGTCATGATCTCACGGTTCGAGGGTTCGAGCCCCACGTTGGGCTCTGTGCTGACAGCTAGCTCAGAGCCTGGAGCCTGCTTCAGATTCTGTGTCTCCCTCTCTCTCTGACCCTCCCCTGCTTGCGCTGTCTCTCTCTGTCTCTCAAAAATAAAAAAAAAATAAATTTTTTTAAATTAAAAAAAACTTATAACAAACAGTATAAACAAACTATATAACACAAACTGTTATATACTGTTTGTTTTATATACAAACTGTATAAACCAAGTTTACATTAAATATTTAATGAATTGTAGGCCAATGATCCTGCTGCATTAGGTAATATTTTGAGTGACCAACAGTAAATATGGAATAAACCACAAAGGGTTCCATTACAGTGGTTCATGGAGGAGAATACTGACAAAATGAAGAAAACCTAATCTCGTAATCCATTTTGTAGGAAGCTATCAGAAATTATGTGAATTCTGACATTCCATTTAATTTAAGTATGTTTCATTAATGGAATAGCAACTTGTCTGGAAGTTCTATGTCCTAATCTAAAATCTGAAAAACTCAGAATTCTAATAAAACATATCTGGCCTTAGAGGTTTCAGAGCTGGCTTATAGGCTTGTAGCACAAAGGATTTGTTTGAGATTTAAGAGATTATACATAAAACACTAAAGATAGGGCCGGAAACATTTAAAACTTTACTATTTATTTTTTGTAATCAATATCAAAATATAATTAAGATGACCAAAACAGAATATCATAAGTAATATAAATTAAAACTTTAGAGTAGAACCTAGCTACTTGTACTTGAAGACTTTGACATTTCTACCATGCAGATACAGAACAGACTATCTACGTGTTTGTTATTAAGTTAAAAACAAACAAGCAAACAAACACCCCAGCTTCCCTGCCTGGACCAGCACTCTAGTTGCCCTGGTTCTGTTCAGACGGTGTCCAACACACGAAAGCTTCTTGCTGTTGAAACTTTTTGATAAGATCTATTTGAAATGCAACTGTCTGAAGCATGGCAATTAGATTTTTTCCATCTTTGTATTCCCTTCCTTGATACTTGCATAATACCTTTCACAGATTAATCATGTCTAAAATTTACCAAGTTCTTACTCTATGCGCCAGTCATTATGCTAAATACCTTATATACATTAACCAATGTAACTTTCCTAAAAGGTATCCACTAATCATATTTTATAGAGCGGTTAAGTACTTCACCCAAGTTTGTGTAAGTAATAATTTTACAGAATCAGTACCTACATGATTATTCTATCCAAATATGGTAGCCAGAAGCTGCATGTGGCTATTTAAATATAGATTAATTAAAATTCTGTTCCTGTCACATAAATCACTTTTCAAGAGCTCAATAGATATCTGGGTAGTAGGTATACTACTAGAAAGTGCAAATATAAAACCTATCCATTGCTGTAGGTGGTTCTACTAGATAGCAGTGTCTAGACCATAAGCTTATGTCTCCTAAGGTATACTGTAAATGGTCAATAAATACCTGAGGGTTTTTTTTTTTTAATGTTTTATTTACTTTTGAGAGAGAAAGAGAGACAGCATGAGCAGGGGAGGATCAGAGACAGAGGGAGACACAAAATCTGAAGACAGGCTCCAGGCTCTGAGCTGTCAGCACAGAGCCTGTTGTGGGGTTCAAACCCATGAACTGTGAGATCATGACCTGAGCCAAAGTCAGATGCTCAACTGACTGAGTCACCCAGGCACCCCGAAATACTTGGGATTTTAAAGAAAAGGGATATGGGGCAATATAACCTTAAAAACATTTTAGCTGTATGATTTTAGGAGAAAACCAAAATCATGGGTTGTGAGGATGTAGCCTCGGTATTGGTATATATTCAGGTCAATATTCTGGCAGTTTATGTAGATTCATAGAGAGGGCCTCAAGAAGTCAGTTTCTAAAAAAAAAAAAAAAAATGTATGGGGAATGGTTAGAATTTTCTGCCAAGACAAGAAAGCACACTGATACCTTTTTAGAACATTCAACATGGATCATTTCCAAAGAGTTTTCTGGTTAATTCCATTAAGCAGAGAATATAGTTAACCAGAAGATAATAGGAAACATACTAAACGAGATGTGATTGTATTTTCTGATGTTTCATCCCAGCATCTTGATTTTGATATCTCATATTTCAATTAATAATTACAGAATCCTCTTATTTCATTAAAATCCTTATTTTAATAATGCTCTACATATACATTACTCTTACCCTGTGTGGTTATATGTATTTTTGTCTTGTTCTGTGGCTATGACTAATTAAACTCACCCTGGGTTCTTTCAAATATTGAGCCAAAGAGACATCAATGTTTTTAGGAGTTTTTGATGGGAAAATTTGAACACCAGGTGCAATCTGGTTTCAAAGGTTCAAATACAGATGATTTGCCAACCTGTTAAAATTGTCTGCAGAACTGTGTATATATGCATATTTCTCTCAGTACAGAGTTCCTAGCTTTCAAATTCTATTTTTTTATTTTAGAGAGAGAGAGCAGGTGGGCACACATGTATGCAAGTGGGAGAGCAGGGCAAAGGGAAAGAGAGAGAGAATTGCAAGCTGGCTCCATGTTCAGAGCAGAGCCCGACAGGGGCTCAATCCCATTACCCTGTGATCATGACCTCAACAGAAATCAACAGTCAGACGTTCAACCAACTGAGCCACCCAGGCACACAGCCACCCCCCCAACTTTCAAATTCTTAATAGGGCGGGAATCTGGGACCTAAAAAGGGTAAGAATGACTAAAATCAAGATCCAGAAACATTTATAAAAGAGAGAGATTAAAAGGAATAGTATGTACTCCTAAAGCATATTTAAAGGAGTTAAAGAATTTAAATGTCAAATATAATTTTGCTTATGTAGGTATAATATTTAAGAATTAATTTATGGGCACCTGGGTGGCTCAGTGGGTTAAGCATCCAACTTTGGCTCAGGTCATGATTTCACAATCTGTGCGTTTGAGCCCCATGTCAGGCTCTGTACTGACAGTTCAGAGCCTGGAGCCTGCTTCAGATTCTGTGTCTCCCTCTCTCTCTGCTCCTCCCCAACTCACACCTTGTTTTTCAAAAATATTAAAAAAATAAAAAAAATTAACTTACAAGTTCAGCACTATACTCATGTCAAGCATTACTACATAGTTTTTAAACTGGATAAATTGGATAAATAATTAGCCAATAAGCAAATGATTTAAATTTTTAAAGTACTTTATATTATCATATCAGGGAGAAGTTTTCTCCTAAAAAAAATCCAAGACACAATATACTGTATTTTTTTAAACAACAAAAGTCTCCCTATAGTTTAAATAACAGAGTGGTGCTGTATTATAAAATCTTCAATGGCAAACCATTTGTTTGAGATGGGCTTAATGATTCATATTTGCTGTTTCTCAAGAGTAATGTGGTCACCTTAAATTAATGCTAATAAAACTGGTGTAGTGCATCATAGATATACATAAAAACACGATGTGTACATTATATATCCTCAAGAATAAACTTGGCAAGAATGACTGGTAGGTTTGCCAAACCCTTTGAAGAATTCAAACACAATCCAGAACATTAAGGAGACCATTAACATAATGGAGTGGCCCCAGGGAAAATGACCCCACAGATAATTATCTTAGACTCTAGGGACCCATTTTAGCCCAGCCCTTCCTGTACAACCCTAGACCAACTCAATGAGAACAATGTTCTTACAAGAGCAAATGGTCAGAAATCTTACCCTAAGCAGCTCTTTTAGGCACTCTATAATTCACTGTCAGCCTGGTTAGAACAAAAAAGCTAGAACATGTGATAAAGACAGACTGGTATTCAACTTCCCAGGCAATAAAATGCTAGGATTTAAAAACAAACAAACAAACAAACAAACAAAATACTAGGACTTTAAGTTTTTAAAGTTCTGGAACTTAATATTTCAGACAGCTTGTGACATAAATGAGAAAGCTTACTAGGAAAAGGAGACTGCAGTAGAAATGCTTCGGGGGAACACGAGTAGGCTTGAAATTGTTGCAAAGAATTTCACTATATGGTGAAATAGTTCCAGGACAAGACAAGTTACAACTTTACCTTTAACACTAGCAGTAAATAAAATATAAGGGGGGGTGGGAGGGACCATAATTTAACATCACTAACAAAAAGATTTCCATTATACATTATAAGCTATCCATACTACTTTTTAAACAAGAGTAGATAAGCATATGCACTTTTAAAATGTCAATAGAAACTGTTACAGGTTAGTAAAACAGTAAAAAATTGAAAATCATTAACTTGCTGTTTTGGCTTCTGTAAATTGCTTTGCAAATTTATCTCTCTGTTCACTGTTCTGACTGACTACATGGTGACCGCTATGTGGTTCTCTGTTGGAATGATCAGAAAGTGCTAACCTTGCCTGTAAATTCGCCTATTTTCTAAACAGACAACTTAGATCATAAAATTGCACTCCCACCCCTGTTTGAAGCTGACCAGATAGGTGAATACGTGTGGGAAGTCACATATTCACAATCTCACAGAACCTGGAATGCCTAACTATAATTGGTCATTTCAAGACCCTCTTAAGACACAGAACTTTAAAACCTGTAGGGTCCCACCAGAACTACTGTCTGTAAAAATGTGACTGGGTGTCCTAAAACACTGAAAACTTTAACTGGTTAACTGAATGATGATGTTTTATACGTTGCTAAAGTCCGCATAAACTCACTGCTACCTTTGTTCGGGGCCATTCTCTGCTCCTTAACACCAGGGAGGTCAGGTTTGGCTGGGCCCTAAATAATACCTTGCCTCGCTTCTATTCGGGGTTTGGTGGTCTTTATCATCACCCTGTTCCAGAATCTATCTAAGCCAAAAAAATTCATACACCTGTGCTGATAAAAGCAGAAATGTTTTGTATTTCCTTAGAGACTAAAATATATTACTTTCACATATAGCCAATGTTCTAAAAACCAATATAGTCAATCCTTTGAATGGTAGCAAAATATTTTCAAATGACATATCTCATAAGACTTGCATATAGAATATATAAAGAACTCTTTCAACTTAGCAATAAAGAAAACCCCAACTTTAAAATTTAAGAGATATGAACAGACATTTCTCCCAAAGGAGATAAATAATTAGCCAATAAGCAAATGAAGAGATACTCAATATTAATACCATGAAAGAAATCAATCTTAAAACACAATGAGATACCACTTCACACTCAACCAAGATGCTATAATAAAGAAGACAAATTTTAAGTATTAATGATTATGTAGAGAAAGATGCACAGAAATTCTAACCATTGTATACTGCTCATGGGAACAGCTGCTTAGAAAAACAGTCTGACAGTTCCTCAAAAAGTTAAACAGCAGTTTTCTCCTAGGCATATAGCAAGATAAATGAAAATCCTGTACATGACTGTTCACAGCAACACAGCAACACGGTTCATAATAGCTCCAAATGCAGAAATAGCCGAAATATTCAACTGAGGAATGCACAAAATGTAGTATTAACAATATAAAGATCATTCTATCAAAAAACTAAATTAAGCATGCATGGTTTCCCAAACAAAAACTAAAGGAGTTTGTGACCACTGAATCAGCCCTACAAAAAAATTTAAGGGGGACCATTTGAGTGAAGAAAAGACAAAAAAAAAAAAAAAAAAACAAAAACAAAAAACAAAAAACAAAAGCAACAAAGACTAGAAATGAACAGAGAACATCACCAGAGACCCCAACTTTACACATAACAAAGACTCTAAATTCATATCTATCATATCAGTATCACTCCAAATGTAAATGGACTAAATGCTCCAATCAAAAGACACAGGGTATCAGAATGGATAAATAAAAACAACATCTGTTTATATGTTGCCTGTAAAAGACTCATTTTAGACCTAAATACACCAGTAGATTGTAAGTGAAGGGACAGAGAACCATCTAGCTTGTAAATGCACATTAAAAGAAAGCTAGAATAGCCATACTTATATCAGACAAACTACACTTTAAACAAAACACTGTAAAAAGAGATGAAAAGAGGCACTATATCATAATTTAGAAGTTTATCCATGAAAAAGATCTAACAACTGTAATTATTTATTCCTGCATTGTGGATACACCCAAATATATGAATCAATTAATAACAAAGAAATTGATAATAATAATACAATAGCAGCAGGGGACTTTGACATTCCAGTGTACAGCACACTGGACACATCACCTAAGCAGAAAATCAACAAGAAAGCAATTGCTTTTTTTTTTTTTTTAATAAAGTTTATTTATTTATTTTGAGAAAGAGAATGAATAGGGGAGGGACAGAACAGGACAGAGCATCCAAAACAGGCTAGGTGCTGCTAGCAAAGAGACCGAAGGGGAAGCTTAAACTCACAAACCAGGAGATCATGATCTGAGCCAAAGTCAGATGCTTAACTTAATGAGTCAGCCAGGTACCCGGAAACCATGGCTTTGAATAACACATTGGGCCAGATGGACTTAACAGGTACATCCAGAACATTCCATCCTAAAACAGCCAACTACACGTTCTTTTTGAGGGTACAAAGAACATCCTCCTTAAAGATCTCCTACTGGGTCACAAATAAGCCCTCAACAAATACAAAAAGATTGAGGCCATACAATGCATATTTTTAGATCATAATGGTATAAACTTGAAGTCAACCAGAAGAAAAAATTAATTGGAAAGACCACAGTTAACATGGAAGTTGAAGAATATATTAGTAGGGAATGAATGCAGGGCACCTGTGTGGCTCAGTCAGTTGAGTGTTGGACTTCGACTCAGGTCATGATCTCATAGTTCGTAAGTTTGAGCTCTGCACTGGGCTCTCTGCTATGAACAAAGAGCCTGCTTCGGATTCCCTGTCCTCCTCGCTCTCTGCTGCTCACCCACTTGCGTACTCTCTCTCTCAAAAAGTAAATAAAAAATGTTAAAGAATATATATATATATATTTCATGTATGGCCTTATGGCAAAAAGAAAGCGACTTCATGTTTTTCCAAAAATGGTTTAATGAAATAATATATGATACAATGCATTGCTGAAAGCCTGCTTTCTCTCTCTCTCTGCCCTTTCCCTGCTTGTGCTCTCTCAAAATAAACAAACATTTAAACAAAAGTGGGGGTGGGGGGTGGGGGCACAAACTGAACAGTTATGCCTAAACCATGAAGTCTCACTATATACCATTTAGAACACCCTCTTAGATTTATCCCTAACATGAGCTTTAATCATCATTCACTTTTTAAAACAAAACCCTTGAACAAAATGGGAATCCCTAACATGAGCTTTAATCATCATTCACTTTTTAAAACAAAACCCTTGAACAAAATGGAAATTTGCTTCTTCTAATAGTTAGGAAAACTATCAGCAAATAACTAATGTAGATACTTGAATACCCTTTTATAAGAAGCCATCTGTCCCTGATGAACATGGATACAAAAATCCTCAACAAGATATTAGTCAACGAAAATCAACAATACATTAAAAGAATTATTCACCACAAGCAAGTGGGAGTTATACCTGGAATGCAGGACTGGTTCAATATCTGTAAAACAGTCACCATGATTCATCACACATCAATAAAAGAAAGGACAAGAACCACATGATAGTCTCAATATACGTAGAGAAAGCATTTGACAAAATATAGCATACTTTCTTAATAAAAACACTCATGAAAGTAGGATAGAAGAATCAAAGGATCATACACTTCAAGATCATAAAAGCCATATATGAAAGACCCATCACTAATATCCTCACTGGGGAAAAACTGAGAGGTTTCCCCATAAGGTCAGGAACAAGACAGGGATGTCTACTCTCACCACTGTTATTCAACATAGTATATTGGAAGTCTTAGCCTTAGCAGTCAGACAACACAAAGAAATAAAGGGCATCCAGATCATCCAAGAGGAGGTCAAACTTTCACTCTTCGCAGATGACATGATACTCTATATGGAAAACCAAAAAGATTACACCAAAAAAAAAAAAAAAAAAAAAAAAAAAAACAACTGCTGGAACTAATCCATGAATTCAGCAAAGTCACAGGATACAAAATCAATGCACAGAAATGAGTTGCATTCTCACACACCAACAATGAAGCAACAGAAAGAGAAATCAAGGAATTGATCTCCATTTACAACTGCATCAAAAACTATAAAATAACGGAATAAATCTAACCAGAGGTGAACAATTAATACACTGAAAACTACAGAAAGCTTACAGAAGAAAGTGAAGAAGACACAAAAAAATGGGAAAAAGTATTCCATGCTCCTGGATACGAAGAACAAATATTATTAAAATGTTAATACTACCCAAAGCAATCTACATATTCAATGAAAAATCTATCAAAATAATATCAACATTCTTCAAAGAGCTAGAACAAACAACCTTAATATTAGTATGGAACCAGAAAAGAGAGTGAATAGCCAAAGCAATCTTGAAAAAGAAAACTAAGGCTGGAGGCATCCAGCTTTAATCCCAGACATCAAGCTGTATTACAAAGCTGTAATCATCAAGACAGTATGAGACTGGGACAAAAACAGACTCTCAGATCACTGAAACAGAATAGAGAACCCAGAAATAGACCCACAAACGCATGACCAACTAATCTTTGACAAAGCAAGAAAAGAATATTCAATGGAATAAAGACAGTCTCTTCAGTAAGTGGTGCTGGGACAACTGGACAGCAACATGCAGAAAAATTAAACTGGAACACTTTATTATACCATAAACAAAATAAAACCCAAAATGGATGAAAGATCTAAACGAAAGACAGGAAGCCATCCAAACCTTCCAGTAAAAGCAAGCAAAAACCTCTGACCTCAGCAGCAGCAACTTCTTACTCAACATGTCTCTGGAGGCAATGGAAACAAAAACAAAATGAACTATTGGTACCTCATCAAAATAAAAAGCTTCTGTATAGCAAAAGAAACAATCAGCAAAAGTAAAAGAACCAACAGAATGGGAGAAGATATTAGCAAACGACATATCAGATAAAGGGTTAGGTTAGTATCCAAAATCGATAAAGAACTTATCAAACCTAACACCCTCCCCACAAAAAATAATCCAGTGAAGAAATGGGCAGAAGACATGAAGAGATACTTCTCCAAGGAAGACATCCAGATGGCCAACCAACACATGAGAAAACACTCAACATCGATCATCATCAGGGAAATAAAACCACAATGAGCTACCACCTCACACCTATCAGAATGGCTAACATTAACAACTCAAGCAACAGCAGACATTGGTGAGGATGCAGAGAAAGAGGATCTGTTTTGCACCGCTGGTGGGAATGCAAACTGGTGCAATCACTGAGGAAAACAGTATGGAGCTTCCTCAAAAAATTAAACATAGAACGACCCTACAACCTAGCAATTGCACTACTACATATTTATCCAAGGGATACAGGTGTGCTGTTTCAAAGGGGCACATGCACCACAATGTTTATAGCAGTACTATTGACAAGAGCTGAAGTATAGATAGAGTCCAAACATCCATTGATGGATGACTGGATAAAGAAGATGTGGTCTGTATATACCATGGAGTATTATTCAGGAATCAAAAAGAATGAAATCTTGCCAGTTGCAACTATGCGGATGGAACTAGAGGGTGTTATGCTAAGCAAAATTCGTCAGTCAGAGAAAGACAAATATCCTATGACTTCACTCATATGAGGACTTTAAAGATACAAAACAGATGAACATGAAGTAAAGCAAAAATCATATAAAAACAGGGAGAGGGACAAAAACATAAGAGACTCTTAAATATAGAAAACAAACAGAGGGTTGCTGGAGGAGTTGTGGGAGGGGGGATGGGCTAAATAGGTAAGGGGAATTAAGGAACCTACTTCTGAAATCATTATTGCACCATATGCTAACTGGATGTAAATTAAGAAATAAAAACATTAATAAAGAAGAAGCCAATTGTTCTGGTCCAATTTAATAATAAAACAAAGTATTTAATACTGTTTAAAAATAATGGTCTTGGAGGTGATAAAAAAAACAGTATAATTAATGGTTTCAATATTTTCAAGCAACACTTGGGTGTTATTCCACACTGCACTGGACAGTATGAGGATATGAAAATCACTCATGAACGGGATGATGATGAAAAAGAGTAGTTAATTTTGAAAAGATCAGTTAGACAAATTTAAAATTTATCTATCAGCAAACTTTTCAAGGATATGTAAAACTATTCTTTGGGGGAGGGGGGTGGAGGAGATTCATGAAGACGCCTTCACAGTCAAGAAAACTGGACCTCTGTTGACCCTGTTTTGTGTTCCAGTAAGAATAAAATGGGAAGCTCCAAGAGGTAATGGTTTAAATATAATATATTCAAATAAAATTCTCCTGCCTTAGGATTTTTCTAGATTTCTCTGGGCAGTGAAACTTTTTAAATATTTGTCAGAGCTTTAAGGGGCACCTGGAGAGCTCAGTCAGTAAAGTATCCAGCTCTTGGTTTCGGGTCAGGTCATGATTTCATGGTTTCATGAGTTCAAGCCCCCGTGTTGGGCTGTGTGCCAGCAGCACTGAGCCTCCTCAGGATTCTCAGTCTCCTATCTCTGCCCCTCCCTCCATCGCAAGGTCTCTGTCTCTCTAAACAAACAAACAAAACTTTTTTAAAAAATTAAAGAAGTAACCTTCAGAGCTCTGAACCTTATAGTACAAAACATTTAAAAGGCAACAATGAAATTCTAATGTCAACTCTTTAAATAGTGTGCTATTGCCAACAATCACACCATGACGCTTATGAGAATGAATACCTTACATGTCTAACTCTTCTACTACTGGCAAGTCAAATCAGAGGACCATTGTTCAGTATTATCTCATGGAAACACGCAAAATTAACTGCTTACAGAGTCAGGAAATGCCAGTCCTGTACAAATTTAAAAATCAAATAGCAAATCTTATTTTAAGTCTTATGTATTTTCTGATAGTTTTTGTTACCTCTTCTTTTAGCGCATGTTTCCTCTGTTCCAAACAGATCTCTTTTGCTCTCATCATCTGCAAAGTCTCCTTAGAAACTGCATACTGGAGTTTTTCCATTCGTTCTGCAGCTGCTGCCCATGATGCTTTACCAAATTTCTTCTGATCTGCTCGCATTCGATCGTACACAGCTATTAATAATAATTTTTAAAAGAGACATTGAGACATTCTTAAGACAACTTGATACTAAAGAATTTGAAACTTTTAGATCTTACTAACCATACACTTTAAAGATAAAGACACAAATCCTACTCCCTTAGGTTTCCTTATAGCAGCTCTAAAAACAAACTCAACAGTATCTAACATCCTAATATCTTCATTAATAATTCTTTTTTTTTTAATGTTTATTTATTTATTTTTGAGAGACAGAGAGAGACAGCGTGAGCAAGGGAGGGTCAGAGAGAGAAAGGGAGACACAGAATCCGAAGCAGGCTCCAGGCTCTGAGCTAGCTGTCAGCACAGAGCCCGACATGGGGCTTGAACCCATGAACTGTGAGATCATGACCTGAGCCGAAGCCAGACACTTAACCGACTGAGCCACCCAGGCGCCCCTTCACTAATAATTCTAAAGAATCATCCTCAGAAATTTGTGAAGATAAAACTAATGTCAGAATTTAAAACCTTTTTTAAAAAATAATTTGTTTTGAGAGAGAGTAAGCACACAAAAGGAGGGGAGAGGTAGAAAAGTGCAGAGAGAGAGGTAGAGAGGTAGGGAGAGAGAATCCCAAGCAGGCACTGCACTGTCAGCAGGGAGCTAGACATGGGACTCGATCCCATGAACTATTGAGATCATGACACGAGTGGAAATCAAAATCAAGAGTCAGAGTTGGATGCTTAACCGAATGAGCCACTCAGGGATACTGATTTTCAAGTTTTTAAAAATATTCTTCTACAGGTTCTGTGTTATTAAATTCTAACTCTTTATATTACAAAGGTTTATACTTTTTCCTGGGTATGCTAATTGAAATCAGTCATAACTATTTGAGATTATTTGAAATTATTTAAGTTCATGTGTTAAATTATCATTGAGTCCTCCAAAAAATACTATAATGATCTGATAGAGCAAAAAATAAATCCTAGATGGAATTATTCAGAGGTTAGAGTTGGAACGGCACAACCAAACCCCAAGGAAAATCTCTAGTTTCATCTTCCACCCTCCTCTAAAATAAAAAAGAACTTATTTGCCGCAAGAGAGTCCTACTTTAAGAGATACTTCTTGACAATCAAACAGCTAGTATCTTCTAATTAAAGAAGTTTATTACTGACAGTATAGTACAGTAATGGCTTATCCTGGGCCCTTACATAATAAAACCAACCATTCTTATGAGAGACAAACTCATCATAAAAGAGGTAAGCAATCTGATCAGTACTGAACATCTTTAAGTCAGTACACATTCACTAATAATATCTTTTACGTGTCCAGAGAGAAGTGAAAATTTTGTGCTGCCACTGTGTCCTAACCATCTTGTGCAAGGAAGTACATCTCAGTAATCTTTGCCTCAGAGTTTTATGAAATCTTAAAATTTTTTTTACAGTAACCCAAGTATATAGTAAAATTTAAAACCGTAGAGGCGGGCTTGTAACTAAAAAGAGCAGTTTCTCAGGCTCAGCTCTTCCCCATCCCTTAGTCTCAATGCCAATGCCCAACTGCTTTTAATTGTTTCTGGTGGTTACTTCAATACAAAAATACTGCTGTTTCTCAATTTACAATTTTAAAAACTATCTTTTGAGTTCCTATTGTAACACAGGAAATTTTGCTGACTTACAATCTTCTCTTTTGTGCCTTCAAGTACTTCAATTCTATTACCTTCCAGCACTAACACGAAAGGGTTAATTTTTTAATGCATAACCTTGCTCTGAATCTCAATTTTAGGCTAACTAGTAAAATCTATTCATTTTGGTTGAACAAAGGATTCTGCAATTTTAAATTTCTTCCTATCTTTTAAAACTGTATTTTAATATTTCTGCAACTGTAAGATCAATATAGCAATACAATATAGGGGGAAAAAACAAAAGACTGAAGTAAAATAATTTTGAGTTGAATTTCCAATTCTACCTATAATTGACATGTAACTTTTGGCAAGAAACTTAAAATTCCCTTGAGTGAAAAAGGAAATATAGTTCCTAGTCTAAAAGGCTTCGTGGGAATTAAGTGAGAATGACAGTTACTAAAATGTCTCCTCCACTTCAAAGGCACATTTACTTCCTGGCTCTCTACTTCAGTCTGAGGGGATAGCTCCCATCCTGATTGTCTCATGTTGTTATCTACCACAAGAGCTAGTCAATATTTAGTCTTCCAATACCTTGGATAGAACATATTCTTACATTTTACTGTTAACTCACTTTACTTGGAATTATTTTCCAACAGCTCAAAATAGGACAATAAAGAAAATTGTGAGTGTGTAATGTTTGGAATACCCCTAGACCAGTATAAGGATATTTCTACAATAGATTCTTTTCTCCCTCTGACGGCAAGAATAAAGATTCTTGCTAAGCATTTACATTATCAGGATAACAACTCCATAATAAAAGTCTATGATGATCAATGTTTTTTTTTTTTTAAAAAAAAAAAAAAAGCTCTGAAGGCAGTGCAGTTCTGGTGTTCACAAAGTATCATGTTAAAAAAAAAAGTTTAATGTGTTAACATGTACACTTGTCAGAAATGAGCCAATTTAAGGTGTTTTTAAAAGCTAAGCAATAATTAGGGTGCCTGGTAGCTCAGTCAGTCAAGCATCCAACTTTGGCTCAAGTCATGATCTCACAGTCTGTGGATTCATGCCCCGTATCGGGTTCTGTGCAGACAGCTCAGAGCCTGAAGACCTGCTTCGGATCCTATGTCTCCCTCTCTCTCTGGCCCTCCTCCACTTGGGCTCTGTCTCTCACTCAAAAAAAAAAAAAAAAAAAAGTAATCAATAGTATATCAAAATTAGGATACATCTGGCTCTGTAAAAGAAAGAAATAAGAAGGGGCTGTTTAACTCTTCCTCTAAAAAAGAGAAATTAGAAGGTTACTATTCTGATGGAAACCTAAAGGAGGGTTTTTGCTCTCAGCAGCATAAAGCAAAAGAGAGATCTTTATTCCGTTTCTCTAACACGGGGGGAAGGAAACATACTCAACAAAGGAAAATTAAAAGGCCAAGCAAATATCTGTTTGAGTTCAAGGGCTTCCTGCTAGGATAAAGTCACCAGAAGTGAGGTATATACAAGTAAGTCTATAGTGACTCTGATGAATTATTTGGAACCCTAGAATGATGTTAATCATATATAGAAAATGTTTCGATTAAAACCTGAGAAACAAATTATAAAATAAAAACAATCATCAAAACTGTAAAGAACCAGAACCAACAAACTATAGGGCATATGAGAACACATAACCATTGCAATTATGTAACAAGCCAAATTTTAAAAAACTGATAGGCACACAAAGTGGCTGCATAGACAGTAGAATTACAGATGTGTTTGTGTGTGTGTGGGTCCCTCTAATACCCTAAGTTTTCCGTAATGGTTATATATTTTTAATCATAATGCAAACTTTTTAAAATATTATAAACTGCATCTAGAAAGCAAACTCTAAACCAAATAGTTTACGTTACGTTTACAGTAGGAAATGACATATTTAAACATTCAAAGGAACCACTGTCAACATTTTAATGTCTTGTCTCTTAATTTTGTAAAATTAAAATTTAATTTTAGTTTTTAAATTATCCTAATGCTTTAAGGTAAACACTCAGGAGCGGGATAACTGGGTCACTTGATAAGCATATCTTAAACTTACCTAAGAAACTGCATTCATTTTGCAGATTGCCTGTACAATTTTGCGTTATCACCAGCAGTAAGGTAAGGGTTCTTGTTACTCTGCATCCTTGTCTGGCCTTGGTATTGTTACTACTTTTTATTTTAGCCATTCTAATAAGCATGTCTTGGTATCTCACTGTGGTTTAAAATTGCATTATACTAATGACTAAAAAGTCTCAACATCTTTTTAAGTGTTCATTTGCCATCTTTATCCTCAGTTCAAGTCTGTTTTCTTATTGTTTCATTTTTTAAGAGTTCTTTATTTAGTCTGGATACAAGTCCTTATTCAGATTTTATTTGCAAATATTTTCTCTCAAATACTCTGTAGTACCTGCCAGAGTAAGGGTTCCTAACTTTGGTGAAATTCATTTCATCAATTTTTCTTTTACGGTTCAAACTCTTCATCACTTTTAAACTTGTAGTGTCACTGCTACAAACTCTGCCTAACTCTCTAGGTTAAGGATTTTTCTCTTACTATTCTTCTGGAAATTTCATAGTTTCCATTCAGATCTATTTTGAGTTCTTTTTTACACAAGGTGTGAGGTCTTAGTCAAGGTTCATTTTTCTACAAACGGATGGCCAAGTGTTCCAATAGCACTTATTATTCTCCCCTGATTTGCTTTACAAAGAGCAAATGGCCATGTATTGTGAATTTATTTCTTATTCTTCATTCTACTCCATTGATTTGCATGTCTGTCTCTTCCACTAATGCCATGCCACGGTTGCTCTATAATTTGTCAAGTCAGGTAATCTGATTCTGCTTGTGGGTTTTGTTTTTCCTAAACTGCTTTAGGTATTTTAGTTCCTCTGCACTGCCATGTACATCAGAATCAACCCGTTTTTGTTTATAAAAGAAAGTCCTGCTGGTATTTCCATAGGTACTATAGGTGTCTATAGATTACTCTAGGGAGAACGGAGATCATTACTATGTTGGATATTCCAATGTGTGAACACACAAGTCTAACCATTTACTTATGATAAAGAAATCACAGACCTGTTATGTAATTGCACCCTGGAATGCCATTGAAAATAAGGTTTTCTTTTCTTTTAAAGTTTTTTACTTATTTTTGAGAGACAGAGATTTAGCACAAGCAGGGGAGGGTTGTGTTTTCAACACATGCAAGATGTATTTTGTCAAATGCTCAAATGCTTTTTCAGCATCTATTGTTATGACTGACCATGCAATTTTTTTGAAAAGACTAAAGCTTTGCAACCTCAACACTTTGACATTGTGTGCCAAAATATTCTGTATAAGATAGATGTTTAACAAAATCCATGGCCTCTGCTAGATACTAGTTAATACCCTCTGTTGCTGTGACAACCAAAAAGGTCTCCAGAGACTGCTAAATATCCTTTTGTGACACAATGATTGCTAGTTAAAAACCACTGCTTTAGCCTTCAATTTGGTGGATTACATTGATTGATGTTCAAATACTGAATTAAAAAAAAAAATCCTATTTGGTCAGTTGTTAATTTTTTAAAAACTTTTTACAAATACTTAAAATTTGCCAATATGTATGTATGCAGAATAGTGATCTGTAGGGTTTTTTAAATACTGTCTTTATGTAGTATAGGATTTAGGATATTGCTGATTTCAGTAATATAAATTTGAAGTATTCCTTCCTCTTCTGTATTTTTGGAAGAGCTAGTGTAAAGCTGGTGCTACTATTCCAATGTTTGGTAAAATTTGCCAGTGAACTTCTTTAGGCCTAGAAAATTCTTTTTTATAAAAGTTTTAACTACATATCCAATTTCTTTAGTTCAGGTTATTGATTTCATCTTGAGTGGGTCTTATTTTTCTTCAAAAAACTGCTGCACTGGCGTGGGGTGGGGGCCGGGCCTAGTGGCTCAGTCCATTAAGCACCTGACTTTGGCTCAGGTCATGATCTCTTGGTTTGTGGGCTCAAGCCCTGTGTCAGGTTCTGTGCTGACAGCTCAGAGCCTGGAGCCTGCTTCTGATTCTGTGTCTCCCTCTCTCTCTGCCCTCCCCTGCTGTGCTCTGTGTCTCGCAAAAATAAATGAACATTAAAAAAAATTGTTGCATTGAATCAAGATTGCTGGATTTGCATGCAGAGTTGTCTAAAGTATTCCCTTTTTATCTTTTTGGGTAAGGAGCGCCTGGGTGGCTCAGTCAGTTGAGCATCCA
The DNA here is from genome assembly GCF_006229205.1 of Suricata suricatta. Taxonomy (NCBI): domain Eukaryota; kingdom Metazoa; phylum Chordata; class Mammalia; order Carnivora; family Herpestidae; genus Suricata; species Suricata suricatta. The sequence continues at coordinate 56,165,980 of NC_043705.1, read as the reverse complement.
GCTTCAGCTCAGGTCTTGATCTTGCTGTTTATGAGTTTGAGCCCAGTGTTGGGCTCTGTGCTGACAGCTCAGAGCCTGGATTCTGTTTCAAAGTCTGTGTCTCCCTCTCTATGCCATTTTCCTGTTAGCGCGCATGCTCTCTCTCTCAAAAATAAACATTAAAAAAAATTTTTTTAAACAAAACCCCCAGAAGTGAGCCGAGAATTGTGTAGAATCTACATTTAAAAAAAAAAATCTACAAAACTTTCTTGAAGAAAACAAACGATGTAAATAAAGTGGCAAGATATACAAACTATACAATTTTTTCCCATTATATTAGCATAGAAATAAACAAAGCATTAACTCTTCTCATTAATATTAAAATCCTCTGGTCAAAATCTACAATATTGCTGTTCTTATCACAATTACATCAATGGAGGGGGGGGTGCGCCTGGGTGGTTCAGTCGGTTTATTACCCAAGCCTTGATTTCAGTTGTCATGATCTCACAATTTGTGAGATGGAGTCCTGCCAACTTAGAATTCTCTCTCTCTATGCTCCTCCCCCACTCGTGTGCTCTCTCTCTCTCTCAAATTAAGTTTTAAAACATTAAAAAAATAAAATAGGGGTACCTATGTTGCTCAGTCCATTAAACCTCCGACTTTGGCTCAGGTCATGATCTCAAAGTTTGTGGTTTCAAGCCATGCGTTGGGCTCTGTGCTGACAGCTCAGAGCCTGGAACCTGCTTCAGATTCTGTGTCTCCCTCTCTCTCTGACCCTCCCCTGCTCGTGCTCGGTCTCTCTCAAAAATAAATAAATGTTAAAAAAATTATAAATTAGTAAATAAAAGCTGGTGGTTTTTACAAATAAAATGTGCATAATAAAGTTAAAATTTAGGAATAGATACTTAACAGATGTCTTAAAAGTTAACATATAGTAAAAACATCATCAAATATAAGTTCTTATTCAGTAGGAAAAAAACACCACACAAATATAGGCAAAAAGTATTATTAATTAGTAATAATAAATATGAAAATGCCATTTATTACATGAAAACAAAAAAGGTCAACTCAGTAATTACCAAGGAAATGCAAAGTTTAAAAACACGATACTATTTTTCACCTATCAAACTGTTGTGTGTGTACACGCGTGTGTGTGTGTCTATCTATGTTTTAATGACAATGTCAAATGATGCTGATCAAAGAAAGAATTCTCCTTTGGCACACTAGTATTCTCAAGGAATAAACTGCTTCAAATAAACCTTTTAAGGAAATGCACATTTGTGGAAGGAATAACCTAGAAGCTAAACTATGTTGATGCCAAGTAAAAAAGTAAAACAACAAATAGTAGTGATTTTAAATTGCTGTGGAAGGATTTCTGTGGCCCATGGAAGCACAGAAAGAAATGGACCTACTTCACAGATCTTGCCCTATTTATCTCTTCATTTGGCTTGTTTTCATTTGTATCCTTTAAAAAACTGTAATCGTTTATGCTTTCTTGAGTTCTGTGAGTCACTGTCATTGTAGTAAATTACCAAACCTAAAAAGGCTATATGAACCCCCAAATTTGTAGCAGTTGATAAGAAGTGCAGATGACCTGGAGAATCCTCTGAAATTCCAAGTTGTGACTTAAACGTGGGTAGTCTTATTGGGAACTCTGCCTTTAAGCTGTGGGGTCTGAAACTGGTTAGTCAGAATTGAATTATGCTATACCAACACCCCATTACTATTTTTTCATGTGGAGTATATGTAAACACATGCCCAGAAAAGAATGAAAAGATATACCTAAACTTGCTGGTAGTGATCTTTTTCAACTGCTAGGACTATGAGTGGTCTTGATACGTTTTTCTATAAACCTGCTACAAACATAAAATATTTAAACCGCTCTTTTTCAAAAATATCTAACAAGGATAACTTTACTAGGAAACTCACCTTTTTGTGCTTTAGCTGTTATTTCAAAATATTTGACAGTAAGATCCTGAATAGACAGCACAGCCATGTGAGCTTTCCGCTGCCAATCAGCATCTTCTTTTTGTAGACTTTCAATTCGTCGGGGACCCAGATAGTCATTCTCCATGGAAATCTTCAGAGAAATAAAAAAAAGAAACATTAAGAAGTCTCTTTCTTTATTCACTCCTTAATCATTTACTGAAATTTAGGTATCAGGCACTGTGCCTGGTGCTAAAACAAGAATACTTATTTTCTTGCTCTAGAGTACAAGTTATTAATTTACAAAACAAATTAACCATGTTAAAGATATTTTTTTTAATGTTTATTTTATTTATTTTGAGAGAGAGACAGAGAGAGAGCAGGGGAGAGGCTGAGAAAGAATCTGAAGCAGGGTGTGCACTGTTACCACAGAGCCTTGATGTGGGGCTTGAATCCATGGACCATCAGATCATGACCTGAGCTGAAACTAAGAGTTGGATGCTTAACAGACCAAGCCACCCAGGACCCCTAAAGATATTTAACACAAACATTTGTTTCCCATTCTTCGTCTTCTTTTTCATCCTTCTGCTCCTCCAAATATAGGCAAAGGACATACAGCAAAATGTTAAGATGTTATTTTGGGGTGTTGAGATAACAAGAAATGCATTTCCTCCTTTAGGATAGTTACATTTTCAGGTTAAGAATTATTTGCGCCACTAGAGGCGCCTGAGTGGCTCAGCTGCTTAAGCATCTACTTCAGCTCAGGTCATGACCTCATGGTTCATAGGTTCAAGCCCCTGTGTCAGTTCTGTGCTGACAGCTCAGAACCTGGAGCCTGTTTCCCTTTCTGTCCCTACCCCATTCATGCTCACTCGCTCCCTCGGTCTCTCTCTGTCTCTCAAAGGTGAATAAATGTTTAAAAAAATGTGTTTTAATAAGAATTATCTGTGCCACTAAAATACTTGTAACTGACATATATAAATAAAATAATTGAAAACTCCAAGTTGTTAAGACTGATAATAAACAAATCAATCCATCTATCTATTAACAGTCTCTGGTCAGAAGCAACAGACAAAAATTAATTACTGCTTGCAAGAGTTAAACCTAAAACAAAAGGACAAAGGAGAGTTGAAAACTGAATTATGGACATGGAGATAACTGGTGAACGCTAAAAAGTAAAACCACAGAAGTGACGGTATTAATATTAAAATACTATAAAGGTGTGTTTAACATGGAAGAAAGGTGAAATCCAGCAAGAATACCAATGGAGTCTTTGTGCTCTTCATCCTGCTTTATCAGATAGTGAGAAAAGAGTCCTTTAAAAAAATGGGAGGCAGGTAGTAAGGGTGACCACATTGGCTCAGTTGGTTAAGCATTGGACTTCAGCTCAAGTCATATCTCACAGTTTGTGGGTTCAGGCCCCACACTGGGCTGTGCACTGACCGAGTGGTACCTGCTTAAGATTCTCTTTCTCTCTCTGCAGCCCCTCCCCGCCAAATAAACTTTAAAAAATTAATTACGAAACTAATGAACACCTTATTAGATGAAGAAAAACAAGAGAAAGCTATAAACCCATCCTTGGCACAAGTCTGAAAAACTAACCAATTATTGTGAGCCACCAAAAACATTTGTAAAAAAAATTCAGAAGTAGAATAACACAAGCAGTATTCTCTAAATGGTGCAATAAACAAATTAAAAGAATAGCCTAAAGCCAAAATAAAAGTTTAAACAGCAGGAAATTTAACCTAGAGGAAGGTTAACATTTGGTTTTACTCTTGAATAGAGGGGGAAATACGTGAAAGAACACGTAGTATAGAGTCCAGCACATACTAAGTAATTTATTAGCAGTGTTGTAAATGGACAATGGCAAGACATAAGGAGGGCTCAAGAATGACTAGGAAAAAAATCTCTCTGTGGAACTGCCACTTCCTCAAAAAGTGAACAATGGAGGACTGGCTGGTTTCAAAGGGGAGCAGATGAAGGGTTTCATTTTATGTATATTAAGTTTGATTTTACAAAGGTCATGGCTAGAGATATAAATTTGACAGATGATATTTATATCCATAAGAGTGGATGAGGTTATCCAAGCTAGTTTGAAGAAAAATACTCATGGTTGAGCCCTGAGGATTTCCAACACCGTGAAGCTGGGTGAACAGCCTATAGAAACCAAACCAGAGGAACACCAGGCAAGTGTGGAAACAAGGAGCAAGCAAGATTCAAAGTAAGAGAAATTAACCCCATCCAACACGGCTTAGGGGTCAAGTAGGATGACAACTTAGAGGTCAAGTAGTATCCCAGATCTAACAGCATTAAGATCATTGAACTGAGCAACACAGATATGGAGCATAGACAAACTTCCTTTGCCTATTAACTCCCATCACATCCTCAGATCTCAATTCAATTACTAAGTTCATGGAAGTTTTCCCTGACTCCCTGTTATAACCTCTTCAGTGCAACACATTTAACTTTCCTTCTTAGCACTTCCATAATCCCACTTTATATAATTTTGGGAACTTTAAATATTTTATTTATTATTTTTAAATGTTTATTTATTTTTCAAAAAGAGAGAGTGCAAGGCAGGGAGGGTCAAAAAGAGAGGGAGACGCAGAATCTGAAGCAGGCTCCAGGCTCTAAGCTGTCAGCATAGAGTTCGATGAGGGGCTCGAACTCATAAACTGCGAGATCATGACCTGAGCCTAACTCGGATGCTGAGCCACAGTCACCCCTTGTGAATCTTAAATATTAACTGCCTTCTCCTTTAAAAGTTCCATGAGGGCAGAGAATATATAGTTTTTTGTATAGGTGTATGGTTTACGACGATTTTTTTGTGTGTTTGTATTTTTTGCTTTTCACTAGCACACAGCCTGGCACAAACCAGGCAATCAAATGAATGAGTAGATTAAAAATTCACTCTACACTTGTGTTTTTTTTTTGATGACAAAGATGTAGACTTGTGTATAAATAAATACTCTTTTGACAGATTTGTCTGAGTAAACAGAAAAAAGGGTGGTGCTAGAAGAGGACAAAACTTACAAGGTAGACCCTTTGCTTTTTGTTTTTTTCTAATGAGAGATCATGGAGCAGGATGGGTAGTGATATGAAGTATCCAGCAGGGGGAAAACATAAGGATGTTTTGGGGCTATTATAGACAATGGGAAGAAATAGGATTCAGAGTGCTGGTGAAGTGATTTGCTCTTGGTAAATGTAGGAATAATTCCTCAATGGACGTAAAGTAAGGCGGGTTTTGAATTTGGTAGAAGGATGAATTTTCCCCTGTGAAGAAAGAATCTAGATAAGAATAGGTTCGTACAGGAGAGGAGAGGAGAGAAGACACAACAGGTGGCTTTTAGACATTAGGATGACAAACCATTTAGAAAGACTAAATATTTTTTACAAAGCGGCATGGGTTAGCGTGGTCATGGTGAAACAGTCACAAACTCACATACTGCTGGAAGAACCATAAATTCATGAAAAACTTTTCTGGAAAGTATTTTATGATACCATACTCTTAGACTGTATTTTTTAAAATACCTTTTTCTTACCTATTTAAGAAAATATCTTAAAAGAATAATAACCAAAAATGTTAACTGCAATGCTGTTCAAAATAAAGAAAATGTAGTCCAAAGATCTAAGAATAGAGAGTGTTACTTATTATACATCTATAAAATACATGTCTATACAAATATAATGCTTATGAAGTTTTTAATAAAGGAAAATGAATTATTATAATATTGGGACATCAAATCATGGACATAATTTCAGCCAAATAAAATAATGTCAAGGAAAAAAAGTAAAATATGTAGAATGTATTACTGATGTTATCTTTTGTCTGATTATGGGTGACTATTTTTCTTCCTGTTTAAAATTTGTACTTTCCAAATCTTTATTGTGTATGTGTGTTGCTTTTATAATCGTAAACTTTAAAAATGCTGTATCTCTTCTCAGGTTCAAAAACCATACCAACTAGACAAGCTGAAGACACATTATCCCAGAGGTTTCCTGTTTCTAGTCAAGCAAACAATGAGCTCTTGTTTTCACATATGAGGACCAGCAAGAGGCAAATTATTAGACTTACCTCTTTTTTCCAGTGTGTGTGGGAGGGAGGGGAAGTGGAGATATGACCAGAACCTAAATGTCTTCCTTAATAGTAGGAAAACAGAATTAATTATGTGAGCTCCATTTCTGGAACTATAAAAGTAGTACCAAGTAAAGACAATTAACTCAGGAGCAGAAATTTAGATTCTTGATATTGGATTCCCTACTCACCTGGAGTAAAAAAATTTTTTTTTTAATTCTCAGAAGACAATTATTCTATCTAATCACATACTGTAAGAATTAAACTTATATGATACTGCTGGATATGGTTGCTTTTTTCTCCTTTTTAGACTTTACCATGGATAATATTTGGATTCATTTAATTATATAATTTGAATAAAAAACCCAGTGTACTGGGTACGTCAGGGGATATACTGTAAGGCAGACAATATAATTGGACGGTGGGGCAAGCAAAGATATCTGTGATTTAGAAATCTGTCTTCAAATTAGGAGACCTGGCTCTGCTACTTATTAAGTAGGAGACCTTTAACAAAATCACTTAACATTCAATTATTCATTCAAGATGAAGACGTACTATTTTCTCAGTGACAGCATAGTACTAGGCACGTAGGATAGCAATGTATTCAGCCTAGCAGAAGGGACAGGTACCACAATAAAGAATGACAACAAAGTATGAACACATATCATGATAAAATATACCTAAGATACCATGGGTAGTTCCAGCTGTGGATATTACAGTACTGACTCTGGGAAGCAATTTTCTAAAGGAAACGATGAGTAAGTAAATTCTTAAAAGGTAAGTAGCTTTGTATCCAAGTATGTAAAATGGTGAAGGGTGTATCTGTGTAAAAAGAATAAAGGTATTTTTAAGACCTTTAAGAAAAATCAAAGCTTTGGAAGGAAGGAGAGGACTCATTTAGCTGCTGCCAACAGGATATGCATTACTGAGGTTCGAAACCACAGAGGGCTTTTTGAAAGAGTGGTATGATTTTGACAGATACATATGGAATATACATAGGGAAGGAGAACCACCCAAAAGGACTGCTGGAGGCAAGAATTAACCTCAGCCAAAGCCTACGGGTAGCTGAAGTTCAGTGTGTGGTAAGAGACAGTCCAGCATGGCTGGAGTTTAGGTAAAATAAAGGTAATAGGAAATAAGACTAATGAAGAAGGTTGTGATCACTATCAGGAGGCCTTTAAATATCAGGCAAAGGAGGGGTATAGGTAGTTTGACAGGTAACAGGAAACCACTGTGAGATTGTTAGCAGTAAGTAGCATACTGACACATTAGCTCACATAATCAGCCCCTGAAAGGGGCACCTGGGGAGCTTGGTAGGTTTAAGTGTCCAACTCTTGGTTTTGGCTCAGGTCACGATTCCATAGTTCATGGGATCAAGCCCTGCATCAGGCTCTCAGCTAATGGCACAGCCTGTTGGGATTCTCTCTGTCCCTCCCCCACTGGCATGGGGGCATGCACACACTCCTCAAAAAGAATTAAAAAAAATTTTTTTTAATATTTTATTTATTTTTGAGAGACAGAGAGAGACAGCACAAGCAGGGGAGGGGCAGAGAGAGGGAGACACAGAATCCGAAGCAGGCTCCAGGCTCTGAGCTAGCTGTCAGCACAGAGCCCGACGGGGGGCTCAAACCCACGAACCATGAGATCATGACCTGAGCCGAAGCCAGAAGCCAGATGCTTAACTGGCTGAGCCACCCAGGCACTCCTCCCTCAAAAATAATTTAAATAAATTAATTTTAAAATGGGGTGGGGGGAGAACCCAGAAGACTTATTTGGTATCTAACAAAACCATCAAGGTTTGTGCTTTATGATTACCTGATTTTAAAACAGATTAACATTCACAAGATTGGAATAGAGATTTAATATATTGAATACAGCATGCAGCCAAATTTTTAACTTACTCAGCACATTACATTGGAAGTCATTTTCTTTCTTTTTAGAAAAAATGTTTTTGATGTTTATTTTTGAGAGAGTGAGAAAAGGAGGGAGGGAGGGTGACCAGGGAAGGGTAGAGAGAGGGGGAGACATAGAATCTGAAAGGCTCCAGGCTCTGAGCTGTCAGCACAGAGCCTGACATTGGGCTCGAACTCAGAAACCTGTGAGATCATGAGCCAAGCCGAAGTTGGATGCTTAACCAACTGAGCCACTAGAAATTCTCTTCAATGACATAATTAAGTTTTGTATCCTTTAAAGGACTTGGTTTATTGTTCCTAAGGCCATAAGCTAGATTGTTAGATTGGTTTTTTTTCCCCTAACTTTGAAAGTTTGAAGATATATTAAATTCTTGTCTATCAGTTCCAAGTTCATCCTTACTGCCTTTATCATGCTGAGGTTAGGGCTCTGCAAACCACATTTAGGCCTTGTCAATATAAAGGGTTGAAGGAGGGAGAAGACATATGCTTCTTCCTATGTGTATCACCTAACTTTCTTGTATGCTATTCTCCTGAGCATCACCACTGACTCACTTCTTCATTCCAACATCTGCAATTAGTTCCTGAAGCAGTTAAAAGAATCCAGTTTATAGTTTTTCAACCTTAGTAGAACTAGCCTCACTGTTTGGCCCATAAGGCCATCTAGCACCAGCCTGCCCTATTCTTAGAAATCTGGGTCTCGCCACTGAGCTCTGATACCTGAGCACTTGACAAGTAACGCTGCCTCCCTCAGACTACAACTCCACACAGCCCATCCTCCACGCTAACTTTTAAAAACTACCATCTCTTTCCTGTGTGCCACCAAAGCCACGAGTAGTGGTGGTTTTTGCAACTGTTAGCTCTCATATCTTAAGAGTTGCCTTAACTATCTGGTTAACAGCTTCATACCAAGTTAACAATTATTTCTATTAAGTTCCCTCTGGTGAAATAACTGGTATACTCTTCCAATCAAACCCCTCAAGACATTTAAATAAACAGAACAGTGTTCAAAATTTTACAATCTAGGATTAAATAGAAACCCTTTTTACTTTCATAACTAAATACTGTAAAGAAGTGAGGAAACTTATATTATGGCTTCTTAAAGAGAAAAAATTTAAAATCCTGGTGGTAATTATTTAAACACAGCTCATACTTTGATGTTAAATTATCTTTACCTTTACTATTCCGGTATACTCAAATACACACAACACAAACATGCTTACTATGCTTCTTTAATGCTGTTTAAATGACTTCTGAAACTCAGTAGTTAACACTGCAGCCAACTTCATATAATTATAGTTTATCGTACTGAAGACATTATGCCAGGATACTAAGTTCTTTTCCTAACTTGCCAAGTTTGAAAATGTACAGCATTTGGTCAGCTGGATCATGTGCTAAAAACAATGACATCTCTGTTTTCAATTTCAGGGCTAGAAAGAAAACAGTGCCTGTTTTTAAAATGGAAAACAAAAAAGGTATGTGTCTGTTTAGGTAGCTATAGTGAGATACTTATAAATACAAATTTCTTGGTATCAATTACTCATTATGAAGTACATCACTTCCTTGGATACTGGATTTTACATGATAAATTTAAGTGTTATTCCTGTCTACTGTTGAGTTAGTGACTGAAGAGGTCAAAAAGAAAACAAAACCTCCAATTCTCAGATGCCAAGATCAATCTGTGTAAATACTGATGTAATAGTACCTTAAACAAATTTTCCAGGCCCAGGAATCATGTGAAAGTGACTAAGATTAACAAAATGAGGGAACCTGGGTGGCTTAGTCAGTTAAGTGTCCAACTTTAGCTCAGGTCATGGGTCTGAGCTCCACATCAGGCTCTGTAATAGCAGCTCAGAAGCTGGAGCCTGCTTTGGATTCTAGATCTCCCTCTTTCTCTGTCCCTCTCCTGTTCATGCTCTGTCTCTTCCTCTCTCAAAAATAAACAAACACAAAAGGTCTTTTAATTTAAAAAAAAAAATTAACAAAATGAGACGATCAGATTTGGAAGTAACTGCTCATGCATTTTTATATTCATAGTAAATGTAAATGTAATATTCTCAAGGAAAAGTATGAAATGATACTTTTTTTTAATGTTTGTTTATTTTTGAGAGACAGAGAGAGAGCGCGCGCAAGCAGGGGAGGGTCAGAGAGAGAGAGAGAGAGAGAGAGAGAGAGAGAGTGAGTTAGGGAGATACAGAATCCAAAGCAGGCTCCAGGCTCTGAGCTACCTGTCAGCACACAGCCCGACAGGGGGCTCGAACCCACGAAACGTGAGATCATGACCTGAGTCGAAGCTGGACGCTTAACCAACTGAGCCACCCAGGCGCCCCTGAAATAATTTTAAAATGAGAGAAATTTAAAGGGAAAAGAACCCAAAGGAAAAAAGTTCAGGTAAGAGATAAGTACCCTAATGTATACTGATGCCACTATATAGTTTAGAGTTGGCATGCTTACAGTATACAATTGTCCAATAGTATAAAAAACTGCACCCTGCACAAAAAGCACCCAGTCAAGGGGGCAGAGAGTGGAGACTCAATAAACAGCCCATCTTTTTGCAAAGCCATGTATACTGCTGCATATAACCATAAAAGGGCACTTTTCTAATTTGTCTGCTAGAATAGGGGCTGGGGAATGTGTGTCTATTTTACATGAAAACACCTACAGAAGATCTGGTTCCTCGGGGGGGCGGGCACAGTTAAATTCCAAGTAGGAGTTAACTGGCCAAACAAGGTGCCTGGCTACAAAGTAGAGAGAAACACGGAGGATGCTTTCAAGATCCTAGTTTATTTACTTTCAGCAAGTATTAAAAGTAAGTTGGCCAAGGGGCACCTGAGTAGCTCAATTGGTTGAGCGTCTGAATCAAGTCATGAATCAAATCATGATCTTACTTCTTTTAAGTTAGAGCCCTATCAGGCTCTGTGCTGACAGCTCATAGCTAGGAGCCTGGAGCTTGCTTCAGATTCTGTGTCTGTCTCTCTGCCCTCCCCCGCTAGCTCCTGCATGCTGGCATGCTTACTCTTGCTCTCTCAAATATAAACATCAAAAAAAATTTTAAATAAAAAAATATAAAAATAAAAGTTGGCCAATGTGTTTAAAGTGCTTTTAGCCAACTCAGTAACTGACCGTGACTCATTATTATGCGTGGTTTAAAAATCTATATAAGTCATCTAGTTTGAATTTCACTCTGCAGGTGTGGAAAAACTAAGGTCCAGAGAGATTTTAACTTTGAGTTCAATGTGTTCCTTCCCTTAGCTGTTTAAAATTCCTTTAAACTTACATGTTTCTCAAACTTCAGTATGTATTTTAATCACCTGGAAGGCTTGTTGAAGACTGTTGAGCCCTTTGGTAGAGTTTCAGTAGAGATCTTACCTGAGAACAGGCATCTGTATTTGTAACAAGGTTCCAGGTTGATGCAACTAGTCTAGGGGTTACATTTTTGAAAACCAATGCTTTTAAGTTTATTCATTTTGTGAGAGAAAGACAGGGAGAGAACTAGAGAAGGGCAGAGAGAGGGGGAGAGAGACAGAATGACAATTCCAAGCATGTTCTGCACTTACAGGACAGAGCCAAATGTAGGGCTCAAACTCTGGAACTATGAGATCAAAATCTGCTTAACCAACTGAGCCACCCTGGTGCTCCAAATCCTATTTATAGAGTATGTTTCATGCATATGTTCTAGACGCTTTGTGGAGTAAGAGGATTAGTGAAACATCGCTATTAACTGCCATTTATGTAAATACAATTAAAACTATACCGTTAAAGTATATTTAACATAAAATACATAACTACTGTTAGAAGATACTAAACAAAAATATATAAATGCATTATACATTCAGGGTGCCAAGTTAATTTCTTTTCTATCATATTTTAATATCTAAGTTAATAGAAGCACTGGAAATTACATTCTTTCTAAAGAATCTGGGGGTGGGGGGCCTGGGTGGCTCAGTCAGTTAAGCAATTCAGCTCAAGTGGTGATCTCACAGGGAGTCCAAGCCCCACATCAGGCTCTCTGCTGCCAGCACAGAACCCACTTTGGATCCTCTCTCTTCTTCTCTGCCCCTCTCCTGCTTGTGTGCTCTCTCTGTCTCAGAGATAAACATTAAGAAATATGTTTTTTCAATGTGGAGGTTCCTCAAAAAAATATCAGTAGCACTCCCCTATGACCCAGCAATAGCACTGCTAGGGATTTACCCAAGGGATACAGAAGTGCTGAGGCATAGGGGCACATGTACCCCAATGTTCATAGTGGCACTGTCAACAATAGCCAAATCATGGAAAGAGCCTAAATGTCCATCAACTGATGAATGGATCAAGAAGATGTGGTGTATATATATATATATATAATGGACTACTACGTGGCAATGAGAAAGAATGAAATCTGGCCATTTGTAGCAAAATGGATGGACCTGGAGAGAGTCATGCTAAGTGAAATAAGTCAGGCAGAGAAGGACAGATACCATATGTTGTCACTCATAGGTCTAACAGGAGAAATCTAATAGGAGACCATGGGAAGGGAAAAGGGGTGGGGGGAAGAGTTGGGGAGAGGGAGTGAAGCAAATCCTGAGAGACTTTTGAATCCTGAGCACAAACTGAGGGCTGAAGAGGGAGGGAGGAACGGGAAGGGAGGCGATGGTCATGGAGAGGGGCACTTGTGGGGAAGAGCACTGGGTGTTATATGGAAACCAACTTGGTAATAAACTATAAAAAAATAAACAAATAAAACTGATTATGGGGATGGCTGCACAACTCTGAATGTTACTGAATTGGACACTTCAACTGTATGGAATATTAATTATATCTCAATAAAGCTTTTATTTAAAAAATGTGTTTTTAATAATCTAGAGGGCAAAGGTCAAACTCCACAGGATCCTTTAGTGTTCTAGCCCCTGACCACCTGTCCTCTAATTTCCTGCAAATCTTTAGACCCAAGACAGCAAACAATTTACACCCTGTGGTGTAACTACAACAGCATGCTTTGCAGTCAAACAGACATGTGTCTCGATCTCAGCTGTACTATTTACTGGCATCCACCAATGATGCCAGGTGGTAGTGAAGCTTTGGTAATTTGTTCAATAATTCATTTCGACTAAAAGTATAAACATGCCTATTCACACTGTACCACTCCTGTTTTTATCTGGAATAGTCTCTATTCCAATCTCCAACGCATAAATATGTACCTCCTTCTTATTGAATTCCTATTTATTCCTCAATGGTGAAGTTCTCAATAATCTTTTTCATTATATATTTAGGTAGTGTTGATCACTCCAAGTTTGTATGCCTCTACAACTTTTACACAGTGCTCATTCATTTTCCTATTTAAAAAATCACCTTTATTAAGTTATAATTTATATACAACAAAATGTTCCTGACTTAAGTGTAAATTTTGATGAATTTTGACAAGTCTATATATCCATGGAACCACTATGGATGGTTTAGAGCCTATCAATCACCCAAAGGATGCTATTCTACCGTTTCCTCTCAATCTCCATTGCCCCAACCCAGGCAACAAATGTTAAGCTTTCTGTTGATAAAGATCAAAACCATCATCTCCCAAATGGAATGTAAATGGATTTATACAATTTACACTGTGTCTTCTGTTCAGCATAATTCTGTCAACTATTTTATTAAGGTTTAATTTACATACAAATGACTCCATTTAAAAAAGGGTTCAATTTGATGAGTTTTCTATACACCCAACAACCACCATAATTGAGATAAAAAACATTTCTATCACCTCTCAAAGATTGCCCATACCCCTTTGCCATGCATCCCTTCACACAAGTATATACTCCTTTGAATTTGGCTTCTGTGACTTAGCAAGATCTTCGATTTATCCATGTTGTTGTGCCTATCAATAGTTAATTCATTTGCGTTGCTAAGTATTATTCTTTAATATGGAAAAAAATCACATGTTGTTTATCCATTCACGTTGATGATTCTCTGGACTTGTTCCTTAGAGGCTGTGACAAAAGGTGGCATGAGTATTAATGTATAACCCTTCTTTGTAAACAGAGGTTTTCCTTTCTCTTGTATAAATAATTAGTATTTGAACAGTGAGTAGTAAGGTATGTATATATTTAACTTTTAAGCAAACAGCCAAACTGTTTACCAAAGTAGTTATAACAACATAAAATGTGCTAGCAATTTAAGAATTCCAGTTACTCTACATCCTCTACAGCCCTTTTCAAAATGTTTGAGAGAGAGGCAGCCCCCACCACCCTGTGGGGTGGGGGTTGGGGGCAGGGAGTCACACAGAGCCAGGAGAAAATTCCAACCTGACTCAGCGCTGATAGCAGTGCTCTACACAGGGCTCGATCTCATGAACTGTGAGATTATGACCTGAGCCAAAATCAAGAGTCAGACACTTGACTGAGTCAACCCAGACACCCCAGAATTTTTAATTGTTATTTATTCTAAAGGATGTCTAACTCATTATGGCTTTCACTTGAATTTCCATGATGATAATTTTAAGCTTCCCTGGGTGTACTTATCAGCTACTCTTTGAGTGTCTTTTTTTTAATAAGTAACTTGATAAGTAAATCAAGTTTTTAAAAAAATATATATATATATTTATTTTGAGAGACAAATACAGCACAAGTGAAGGAGGGGTGGAAGGGTAGGGAGAGAGAGAATCACAAGCACAGAGCCCAATAACAGGCTCAACATCAGGAACCTAGAGATAATGACCCTGAGCCAAAATCAAAAAGTCGGATACTTAACCGACTGAGCCATTCAGGTGCCCATCTTTAAGTGTCCTTTAATTATTTATCCCAGTCTGTGGCTTGTCTTTTCATTTTCTTAACAATCTTCCAAAAAGTAGATATCTTTAATTTTGGTGAAGTCCAATTTATCAATTTTTAGTTTATGGTTCAAGTTTTCTGCATCCCATCTAAATAAACTTTTACCTTTCCTTCCTCCAAATTGTGAAATTCTCTTCTGTTTTCTATATAAGTTTAAGAACATGAGATTTTATGTTAAGGTCTACAATGGCTTTCAAGTTAATTTTTGTATATGGTATAAGAATTGAGACTGATTTATATATATGGGTATGCAGTTGTTCTAGTCACCATTTGTTGGAAAGAGGATTCTTTCCCTGCCCTCCCAAACTGCTCTCTCACCTTGAGAGAAAATGTATTATGTAACTATGCCTCTATTTCTGGATTCTATTCTATTCTGTTGGTTTACATTTCTATCCTAAGCCAATACTACAAGGTCTGGAATTCTCTAGCTTTTTATTTTAATTTAATTGTTTAGAGTTTGCAATTCCCTAGCTTTCCGCTAAGTGTTGAAATCAGGTAATAGAGGTTCCTGGATGGCTCAGTGGGCTAAGCATCCAATTCTTAGTTTCCGCTCAGGTCATGATCTTGCATTTCATAAGCTAAAGCCCCGCCACACGGGCTCCATGCTAGAAGTGCAGAACCTGCTTGGATTCTCTCCCCCTCTTCTCTGCTCATTCTGTCTCTCTCAAAACAAATACTTTTTTTTTTTTAATTTTTTTTAAAAAGAAAATTAGGAGTGCCTGGGTAGCTGAGCTGGTTAGGCATCTGACTTCAGCTCAGGTCAGGATCTCATGGCTGGTGAGTTCAAGCCCCAGGTTGGGCTCTGTACTAACTCTCTTTGCCCCACCCCCACTCAGTTCTGCCTGCCTCTCTCTCTCTCTCTCTCAAAAACAAACAAACATTAAAAAGAAATAAAAAGAGGGCATCTGCATGGCTTAATTGTTTAAGTGACTTCGGGCCAGGTCATGACCTCAGTGCTGAGTTCAAGCCCCATGTCAGGCTGTGTGCTGACAGCTCAGAGCCTGGGGCCTGCTTTGGATTCTGTGTCTCCCTTTCTCTCTCTGCTCCTCCCTTGCTCATGCTCTTTCTCAAAAATAAATGTTGAAAAATAATAGAAAAAATAAAAAAAACTTTCTAAACAAAATCATGCAACATACGGTCCTCCAATTTTATCTTTTTCAAAATTGTTAGTGCTATTCTAGTTCCTTTGCCTTTCCATAAAAATTTTATAATTAGCTAGTGAGTTTCTGTAAAAAACCAAAAACCTACTATATTTTAGCTTGAATGTATACATTAACTAAAAACTGACATCTAAACATTACAATCTTTCAAACCATTATCTGGATCTCCCCATTTCTTTAAGTATACTTCATGTTTCTCAGCAAAGTTTTTAATTCTTAGTATAAAGAACTGTCACATATTTTGTAAAATTTCTCCTAAATATTTCATGTTCAAAGAAGCTAATAATGGTATTTTAAATTTTTCAGATTCATTTCAAGAACATAGAAAATGTGGTTGAACTTTTAATACTGACCTTGTAACCAAATTTACAAATTATTTGCAACAGCTTTGGGTTTTTTTAGGCACGGGGTGTTTATATACATAAATATGTAACTTATAAGTATAGAATGCTTTATTTTGCCCACCCAACTTATATATGCCTTTTATTTTTTTCTGGCTACAAACTTCAGAAAAATACCGAATAAAAGTGGTGAGAGTAAACAATCTTACCTTGTTCCCAATCACAGGGTAATAAAACTTAGTCACTCACCAGCATGTATGATGTCAGGTATGCTTTTGGAACATACCATTAGGTTGAGAAAATTCATTTCCTCCTATAGTGCTGAGTTTTTATCATGAATAGGCACTAACTTTTATTAAAGGCTTTTCTAAAACTTTTTTTTTAATGTTTTATTTATTTTTGATACAGAGAGAGACAGAGCATGAGAGGGGGAGGGGCAGAGAGAGAAGGAGACACAGAATCTGAAGCAGGCTCCAGGCTCTGAGCTGGCTGTCAGCACAGAGCCTGACGCGGGGCTCGAACCCACAAACGTGAGATCTGACCTGAGCCGAAGCCGGAGGCTTAACCGACTGAGCCACCCAGGCGCCCCTAAAGGCTTTTCTGTATCCATAGATATATATTGATTTTCCCCCTTTACTCTAATGTGGTAACTTACACTGATTAATTTAAAAAAATTTTTAAGCTGTTTATTTATTTATTAAGATAGAGTGAGAGACACAGAATCCAAAGCAGTCTCCTGGCTTTGAGCCATCAGCACAGATCCCAACGTGGGGCTCGGACTCACAAACTCTGATATCATGACCTGAGCCAAATTTAGACACTTAACCAACTGAGCCACCCAGGTGCCCCTGGTTTACTTATGTTTTAAAATATGTATTTATGGAAGATAAATGGAAGGAGAGGGAAAGGAAGACAGAGAGGGAGAGAGAGACAAGAGAGAGGCACAAGCAAGCAAGCATGGAAGGGGCAGAGAGAGGATCCCAAGCAGGCTCTACAGTGCCAGCTCAGGGCCCAAAACCTATGAGCCATGAGATCATTACCAGAGCAAAAACCAACAGTCAGATGCTCAACCTATTAAGTCACCCAGGTGCCTCCACACTGGTTTATTTTTTATGTTAAGCCAACCTTGCATTTAAGATAAGCCCTACACATACATACTGTATCATCTTTATAGATTTTAAAGTTTACTTTGAGAATGAGAGAGTGCATGCACTCATGCACACACAAGGCATATGGGGTGGGGTGGGAGAGAGATTCCCAACCAAGCTCCTTGTTGGCATGGAACTCAATCTTGAAGTCACGACCTGATGCTTAACCCACTGAGCCGCCCACAAACATTCCTTTTTGTAATGTCATTTGCATTTAATATCAGGATAATGCTGTCCTAAAAAATAAGATGGGATGTATTCCTTCCTTTGTTTTCTTAGTTTGTGAAGAACTGGCATCATTTCTTCCTTAAATAATGTTTGATAAATCTCAAATGATGTCATCTGGACCTTTAGATTTCTTTGCAAGGTTTAAAGAAAATTTTTTTAATGTTTTTATTTATTTTTGAGAGAGAGAGAGAGAGAGAGAGAGAGAAAGAGAGAGAGAGACAGCATGAGGGTCAGAGAGAGAAGGAGTCACAGGATCTGAAGACAGGCTCCAGGCTCTGAGCTAGTGGTCAGCACAGAGCCTGACGCGGGGCTCGAACCCAGGAACCGTGAGATCATGACCTGAGCTGAAGTCAGACAGTTAACCAACTGAGCTACCCAGGCGCCTCTGCAAGAAGGTTTTAAATTATGACTTCAACTGTTAATATAGGACTATCAATAGTTTTCTGTTTCTCCTTGAATTCATTTTGATGATTTGTATTTTGTTCTAAGAAATGTAACGTCAGTTCTGTAACTTATTGGTAACAATTTGTTCCTATTTCTGTACCAACTTTAATATCTATAGAACTGGAGCAATGACTTAACAGATGTGTGTGCGTGTTTTTAAATGTTTATTTAGAGAGAGACAGAGGGCTCACATATGCCTAAGAGCAGTGAGCAGCAAACAGGGTAAGAAAGAATCCCTAGCAGGCTCCCAGGTGTGGTCAGCACAGAGCCTGATGATGCAGGACTCGAATCCAGGAACCATGAGATCACAACCCGAGTTGAAACCAACAGATGCTTAACTAACTGAGCCACCCAGGTGTCTCGATATGTGGTTCTTCTTTTAAAAAATCAATTCACCTAGATTTATAAAATATATGGGAATTCTTTTTCCCCAAATGATCAGGTTTTGGTTTCACTGATTTTTTTCTCATCTATTATTTGCTTCTTTTTTCACTGACCCCCATTCAATTTAATTTTTGGGGTTTAACTTCTTTTCTTTTGCTAGCTTCTTTTCTAAAAAAAACTTTTAATGTTTATTTTTGAGAGAGAGAGAGAGAGAAACAGAGAGACACAGCATGAGCACAGGAGTTAGTAGAGAGAAAGGGAGACACAGAATTCAAAACAAGCTCCAAGATCTGAGCTGTCAGCACAGAAACTGATGCAGGGCTCAAACTCATGAACTGTGAGATCATGACTTGAACCTAAGTTGGACACTTAATCAGCTGAGCTAGCCAGGTGCCTGGGTTTTGCTAGCTTTTTAAGGTAAAAGTTTAGATGACTGATTTTAGATCTACCTACTTCTCCAACAACCATAAATTTCTCTATAAATATAGCTTTAGCTTCACTAGTTGATATCTTGCCAAGGGATCAGGATGAAATTTTATGTACCTAAGTTAAGTTGTTCATTTCCCAGAAAGACATAGAAAGGGAGTAGCCAAAAGAACATCATAAAAAGAAAATATTCATGGGGTGCCTTAGTGGCCCCATTGGTTAAGTGTTCAACTTTGGCTCAGGTCATGATCTCTCAGTTGGAGAGTTCAAGCCCTGCATTGGGCTCTGTACTGACAGCTCAGAGCCTGGAGCCTGCTTCAGATTCTGTGTCTCCCTCTCTCTGCCCCTCCCCTGCTCATGCTGTCTCTCTCTCAAAAATAAACATTAAAAAAATGAGAGAGAAGAACTTTAGCAACACTTCCCTCAAAAAATGTAATGCATACATCACCTACAAAAATTAAATGTCATTAATTTTAAAGTTCTAACATTAAATCCTTTTCATTTTCAAAATAAGGTCTTCCCAAAGGTGCCTGGGTGGCTCAGTTGCTTGAGTATCCAACTTTCTGTTTGTCATTTTTTTAAATGTTTATTTATTTTTGAGACAGAGACAGAGTGCGAACAGAGAAAGAGGGAGACACAGAATCTGAAAAAGGCTTCAGGCTCTGAGCTGTCAGCAGAGCCTGACGTGGGGCTCAAACCCACAAAGTGCGAGATCATGACCTGAGCCAAAGTCAGATGCCCAGCCAATTGAGCCACCCAGGTGCCCCTATAATTTTTTTAATGTTTATTAATTATTATTTTGTTTATTTAATTATTGAGAGAGAGAGAGAAAGAGACAGTCAGTCAGTCACTCAGACAGACAGCATGAGCAGGGGAAGGGCAGAAAGATAGGGAGATCTAGGATCTGAAGCAGGCTCCAGGCTCTGAGCTGTCAGTACAGAACCCGACATAGGGCTCCAACTCACGAGATCCTGACCTGAGCCAAAGTCGGACAATCAACCAACTTAGCAACCCAGATACCCCTTGAGTGTCCAAGTCCTGATTTCAGCTCAGATCATGATCTCACAGATCATGTGTTCCAGCCCTGCACTGGGGTCTGTGCTGACATTGGGGAGCATGCTTAGAATTCTTTCTCTCCCTCTGCCTCAGCTTCTTCCTCTCTCTCTCAAAATAAATAAATAAAAACTAACTAGCTACCTAACATCTTCCCAGAAAAATTTTTTCCAAAACTTCTGGTAAGGAAGCCTAGGGCTACACAATCCCGAAAATATCAAACAGGAGGAATAGAAGAAGAAAAGTACAAGAAAATGGGGCAAAGACCTTATCTACAACATTACTTTCTAGACTCTTCTCATCCCTGGCTATTCACCAGAATCGCCTTTGAGATACTTTAAAATGAGGTGCTCGGGCTGTATATAACCTAAATCTAGCAAAATAGAATCTTTGGGGGAAAAGTACCGCCTGTCAGCATTTTTGAAAAGCTCTTCTTGTAATTAAGACATATGGCCAGTGAAGCTGAGACTATAAAACAGGCAGGCTACTATATAGGTTAAAAATAAAAATACCTTGATCTGCTGTCTCCGTAGCATGGCAAGTTCTCTCATGTCTCGGAACGGCTGTAGTAAATACTGATATAGTTCAGTTGTGGCTTCTGCAAGGCTGCTATATGCTTCGTCCTCCATTTGATACAAGTCCAGAAGCTCAACCATGCTTTCTGTATTCTTGTGCTTATCCAACAGCTGTGTAACAAGAAGAGTTGTTTATATATTTATTTATTTACAAAGAAATCTGATTATAATAACCCAAAAATATTTGCTTTTAACTCCCTCTCTTATCTCATGACCTTGGAATACTGAAACACAGATGGAAAGTAAGGGACTAAATGCTTTTCATAACTCATCACCATGCCTCAGATGTCTTACTACTCAAGACCATGGACTCATTCAGCCTTTCAAACTGCTCTCATTGTATTATTCCTGTTGGGTGGATTTTCTGGTACTCTATATACCTATTTGCCTAGCCTTAGGTCCTTAAAATCCACCCCCCACCCCACCAAAACATCTCACAGGTTTCTCTGTATTTATATAAAACTCAGTCAAGTGTCCAACTTTGGCTCAGGTCATGATCTTATAGTTGGTGAGTTTGAGCCCTGCATCATACTCTCTGCTGTCAGCACAGCGCCTGCTTGAGATCCTCTGTCTTCTGCTCTCTGCCCATCCCCCACTTGCACGCAGGCCTGCGCGCGCTCTCTCTCTCTCTCTCAAAACTAAATTAAAATTTTTTTTCCCACTGCTAATATACACAGTAGTTATCAACTCCTGGCAATATTATTTACTAATTTCCCCAAATCTTCTTGCCACTCCTCCCAATTTGGAACACTCCCAAATTAACTTTCAACTAGTGTCTACCACTTCCTTCACAAATCTAGTTTAATAAAAACTTCAACTGTACTGAAGAGGTTAAAACTATGATAGATTCTTTAACTCTTACTTAGCATTCCTTCATACATATGTGTGTACCTCAACAAATACAGACTGAGCATCTAACACATTAGACACTAGGCTTAAGAGCTGGGCATACATAAACATGGTCACTCTCTTTATGCAGCTTACAGTATAATAAACAATCAGATACTAAAGTTTTTTTTTTTTAAGTACCAATTGTGATGTAATGAAATTAATTTTTTTTAAGTTTTAAGAAGTAAAAGTAATACAGTGAAACAATGAATCCCATGAGAATGAATAAGAGGTAGGGAGACAGTGTTAAGCTGTGTGACTATGAATAGAAAAGGTAGCGAAGATAGGCAAATCTTTTTCCAAAGACCCAAGGAAGCTTGCGCTAAAATTTAAAGAACCTATGAAATGAGCACCTGGGTGGCTTTTGGCTTGGATCATGATCTCATGGTTCCTGAGTTGGAGCTCTGCATTGGGTGGAGACAGGAAAACACTAAGTGAGTTTTTATTCATGGCATTTGGCCTGAGGGTAGGCCCCAATGGCTACCATAGGAGAAGTTTGGCTAAAACAGAAAACTAGAGCCTTGGTGCTTGAAGAGCCAGAGGACAGACTTCTAAAATACCACAGTGCCTAGAAAAGAGGGAGAAATGTGAAAAGGAGAAGGCCAAAGGAGGACATCTCAAATTGGTATATAAATTCTACTCAAATTTCAGGCTCATCACTGGAACCATGTATGACATGGTTTGACACTATCAAAATAGTAGCTAACAACAAAAACTTTTTTAGCTGCTCTCTCTGCAAGAAAGACAGCTTGTAGTTGAACCAATCAAGTTTATGGTTTCTGCTAAAACAAAATTGTAAAAAAAAAAAACTAATAAGAAAAAAGACATTCTCTGGGGGAATATAACACAATAGAGACTCTGCAAGGTATCGTTTATAATGTCCAGTATACAGTCCAAACTTAGAAGACCTATAAGGAAACAGGAAAACAAAACTCAATACTCAAATAGAAACCCATTATAAGATGAAATACATTTCAATTTAGCAAGGATTTGAAAGTTATTATTATAACAATGCTGACAGACACAAAGGAAATATGCTCATGAAGAGTAAGCATATAAAATCTAAAAGGAGGGAGGAGAAAACATGGTGGAGCAGCATGGAGACCCTTAGGTCGCCTTGTCCCTGAAATGAAGCTAGATCAGCACCAAACCATTTCGCACACCTAGGAAACTTGAGCCACAAAACTTGGCAGGTATGCAGTACAGAGAGGTGAACTGGTGGATAAAAAGCCACAAAGGGTAGGGAGCTCATTTTGTGGAGAAGTCAAAGAAAGGAGGAGAGTGCAAGAAAAATACTCACCCGAAAGTAGCTGGAGAGAAAGAGAGGCAAAAAGTGAAAACATCTGCAGGGGACTGAACAAGAAATATGTTTCCCCAACCCATTGGTGGGAAGAAAGGAGAGTTTTTAAATAAGACCAGGATTCAATAAACAGTGAAGCACAGAGTCTGAAGTTCCAGGGCTTTGTGTCTGACAGTGCCCTAGTGAGGAAACAGAGTGAATCCCGGGAAGCAGGCTGTGGGGTCTGTGGGATCCATGTACCACTCATAAAGAAGCGGTTCTCCTGCTTGGAAAGCATTTGGAGGAGGGCATACAGCCTCCCTACAGGTAAAGGTCCCAGCAGAACCGGGAGAGTAGCCAAGTTTGCTGTATTGGGACAAAAATGACAGAGTATGATTTAAAAAAAAAAAAAAGGTGCTGGCTGTGTTGTTACTTGCCACAATCTCTGAACCTCTGACACCACACAAATGTTTTTTGGGGCAAGCTAGCACCAAGCCTTTGCTCAGCAAGACCCTCCCCCAGAGAGTCAGTCCAAGCAGCAAGGGTCTCTGAAGTACTGGGGTTTTGAAACACAATCCAACCTGAGATATAATGCTGGAAGGAGATGCCACGTAGCAGGTGGAAGGCTAGGACATGTACAAGGTACAGGCGGGGAGCGGGCAGAGACGTGAAAAAGGAGGGGTGCTTGAATGAGGGTGGGTAAGAACCCTAAGTTCCTGAACCAGAGACTAGGAAGCTGGGTGAAGCCATTTCCACCTCTCCACCCAGGCACATGCTTACCACACTGATCCACCCCAGTAAGCTAAGCTGTGCCACCTGGTGGAGAACCAAGCACTGCCCAACTGTGCTCTCCAAGCACATTCCCTAGGAGACCAGCACAAGTCCCTTCACCTGCTTTGTGAAAAGATTATAGAGTGTTTCATAGTTTGAGTTCAAGGGGAAACTGGATATAACTTCATTCAGGTTGCATTTTGTTTGTTGGTTCATTTATTAGTTTGGTCTTTTTTTTTTTTTTTTGCTTCTGTTTTTGTTTAAATTGTGTTTGTTGGGTTTTTCCCCCCTTTCTTTTACTTTTTTCCTTTAAAAAAAATTTTACTGAAGCTCTTCAAAATGGCATACAAAAAGATGGCATCTGAGCGTGAAGGCTCTGGAAGCTCTGGCACTGGGGAACAAAAGGAAGATCAGGAGGAGAAACAGTAATACCAATAAACTTTGGAGTCAAAATATGACTCTTGGAAGTGAAGAAACTTCGTGAGCAGAAATGGGAAAATTTCAGTCTTTTACTGTGTTTTTGCATTATTCTATATATAATTTCCTTAATATATAAATTCAGTAACCATTAGCTAATTATCATTTAATGAGAATTCCAACCAAAGTTCACAGTACCCTGTCCCTAGTTATTTTTCATCTGCATGTAAAGGGAGGGGAAGATGATCTATTGATCATTATAAAAACAATATTGTTTTGTGCTTTGGTAGCCATATTTTCAAGAGGTGAAACCATTTCAAAAAAGAAGGTATTCAGCCTTAAGTCTGAAATGTCCCCTCAGATCATATGGGGATGAGATTCTTCCAATCGACTGAAACTGCTAAACCAGCCCATGTGTACATGGGATTCTTCAACTGAGGCCTTTGCAAGGCAAGCCAATGTTGGAAAGGAAGGCAGGAGAAGCTAGATCAATGGGAAATTAGCTGTTAGGTACAGCTTTTAAAAAGGTAGTAATAGGGCTCCGTAACTTAATTAAGGCATACTTTTCTAGCTGCCTTCTGGTCTGTGTCTGGCACCTGTATCCTTAATTGCTTTTTTTGATCCAGTCTGGAGTTTTAAAACAATAATAAATGAAAAGCATCTTGGAAAAAAATTTTTTTTTAATTTTTTATTAAATTTAAAAATATTTTAACATTTATTTATTTTTGAGAGAGAGGGACAAAGTGTGGGAAAGGGGGGTGCAGAGAGACCAACATGCAGAATGCAAAGTAGGCTGCAGGCTCTGAACTGTCACCAGAGAGCCTGACACAGGGCTTGAACTCATGGACTGTGAATCATGACCTAAGCTGAAGTCAAACACTTAACCGAATGAGCCACCCAGGCACTCCTATTTTAAAAAATTTTTTGTATTCTATTTTGTTTTCTTTATTTCATTTTATTTTAATTTTTAAATATTTTCAAAGAGAAAAAATTTTTTCCCTTTTTTTTTTTTTTAATTTTTTCTATATGGGGCACCTGGGTGGCTCAGTCGGTTGAGCGCCTGGCTTCAGCTCAGGTCATGATTTCACGGTTGGTGGGTTCGGGCCCTGTATCAGGCTCTGTGCTAACAGCTAGCTCAGAGCCTGGAGCCTGTCTTCGGATTCTGTGTCTCCCTCTCTCTCTCACCCTCCCCTGCTCACAACTTATCTCCCTCTCTCAAAAATAAAAATAAAACATTTAAAAAATTTAAAAATTTTTTTTCTATTTTATTTCCTTTTATTTTGTTTTAAATTTTTTCTTACTTTTTTTTTCTTCTTTCCCTTATTACTGTATTCCATTCAGCTTCTTTCAACAAGCAGACTAAAGCACACCTAGAATTTAGCTTCCTTTATTTGATCTTGTGGGTTTTTAAAAAATTTGTTTAATGTTTATTTATATTTGAGAGAGAGAGAGAGAGAGAGAGAGAGAGAATGGACATACAAGCAGGGGAGGGGCAAAGACATGCAAAAACAGAATCTGAAGCAGGCTCCAGGCTCTGAACTGTCAGTGCAAGGCCTGACATAGGGTTGAACTCATGAACCATGAGATCATGGCCTGAGCCGAAGTTGGATGCATAACCAACTAAGCCATCAAGGCGCCCGTGCTTTTTTATTTTTTATGTTTTCTTTTTCCCCTCCAAAATAACAAAACGAAGGAATTCACTCCAAGAGAAAGAAGAAATGACAGCCAGAAACTTAATCAACACAGATATAAGCAAGATCTCTGAACTAGAATTTAGAACCACAATATTAAGAATACTTGCTGGGGTTGAAAAAAACATAGAATACCTTTCTGCAGAGATAAAAGAAGTAAAATCTAGTTAGGACTAAATTAAAAATGCTATAACCGAGATACAATCTTGAATGGATGCCACGATGACAAGGATATACAGAGCAGAGCTGCCAGTCAGCAATATCAAAGACAAAAGTATGGAGAATGATGAAGCTGAAAAAAGAAGGCAAGAAAGGCAAAAGAATACAAGACTTAGAGAACTCCATGACTTATTAAAAAGGAATAACATCTGAATCATAGGAGTCCCAGAAGATGAAGAAAGAGAAAAGAGGACAGAAGGCTTATGTGAGGAAATTATACTAGAAAACTTTCCCAATCTGGGGAAGGACACAGACATTAAAATCCAAGAAGTACAGACAACTCCCATTAGATTCAACAAAAACAGACTATAAATAAGGCATATCATAGTCAAATTCACAAAATCACAGACTAGGAAAAAATTATGAAAGCAGCAAGGGAAAAAAAGTCCTTAACCTGTAAGGAAAGATAGACCAGGTTTGCAGCAAACCTATCCACAGAAACTTGGCAGGCCAAAAAGAAGTGGCAGGATGTATCAGAAAAATATGCAGCCAAGAATTCTTAATCCAGCAAGACTTCTTGTCACTGAAAACAGATAAAAGTTTCCCAAACAAGAACCAAAAGAGTTTGCAACCACTAAGCCAGCCCTACAAGAAATTTTAAAGGAGACCCTTTGAGTGGAGAAAAGACAAAAAAAAACCCAAAAAAGACCAAAAGCAACAAAGACTAGAAAGGACCAGAGAACATCACAATGGCGCTAAATTCCTATCTTTTAGTACTCACCCTAAATGTCAATGGACTAAATAAATGCTCCAATGAAAAGACACACAGTATCAAAATGGATAAGCAAATAAGACCCATCTATATGCTGCTTATAAGAGACTCATTTTAAACCTAAAGACACTTGTAGATTAAAAGTAAGTGGAGAGAGAACCAGCTATCATGCTAATGGTGTCAAAAGAAGGCTGGTACAGCCATACTTAGACAAACTAGATTTTAAAATAAAGATGGTAACATGAGATTAAGAAGATCTAAAAATTATAAATATTTATGCTCCCAATGCAGAAGCACCCAAATACATAAATCGATTCATCACAAACAAAAGAAACTCATTGATAATAACACCGTAATAATAGGAGACTTCAACACTCCACTTAACAGCAATGGACAGATCATCTAAGCAAAAAATCAACAATGAAACAATGGCTTTGAAAGACACATTGGACCAGATAGACTTAACAGATACATTCAGAACATTTCATCCTAAAGCCGAATACACATTGAGTGCACATGAAACATTCTCCAGAATAGATCACTTACTGGGACGCAAATCAGCCCTTGACAAGCACAAAAAAAATCATGATCATACGTTGCATATTTTCAGACCACAACACCATGAAACATGAAATCAATCACAAGAAAAAATTTGGAAAAACCACAAATACTTGGGTATTAAAGAACATCCTACTAAAGAATAAATGGGTTAACCAAGAAATTAAAGTGCAAATTAAAAAGTACATGGAAGCCAATGAAAATGAAAACATCACAGCCCAGAATCTCCTGGATGCAGCAAAGGTTGGCATTAATAGGGAAGTATATGGCAGTCCAGGCCTTCTTGAAGAAAGACGGAAGAAAGGTCTCAAATATACAACATAACCTTACACTGAAAAGAACTGGAAAAAAGGAACAGTAAACAAAGCCAAAAACCAGCAGAAAAGGGGAAACAGTAAAGCTTAGAGCAGAAATCAACAGTATCCAAAACAAACAACAAAACAAAACAGTAGAGCAGATCAATGAAAACAAGAGCTGGTTCTATGAAGTTAATGAAATTGATAAACCCCTACCCAGTTTTATCAAACAGAAAAAGTAAAGGACCCAAATACATAAAATCACCATTGAAAGAGAAGAGATTACAAACAACACAGTAGAAATACAAATGATAATAAGAGAAGATTATGAGTAATTATATGCCAGCAAATTGGGCAATCTAAAAGAAATGGGCAAATATCTAGAAACATATAAACTACCAAAACTTAAACAGGAAGAAATAGAAAATTTGAACAGACCCATAACCAGTAAAGAAATTGAATCAGTAAATCTCCAAATAGTCCAGGCCCAGATGGCTTTCCAGGAGAATTCTACCAAAAATTTAGAGGAATTAACACCTATTCTTTCAAAGCTTTTCCAAAAATATTGAAATGGAAAGAAAGCTTCCAAACTTATTCTATGAGGCCAGCATTACCTTAATTGCAAAAGCAGACAAAGTCCCTACTAAAAAGGAGAACTACAGACCAACTTTCCTGATGACCATGGATGCAAAAATTCTCAACAAGATACTAGCAAACCTGACCCAACAATATATTAAAAGAATTATTCAGGTGTGGCTGGGTGGCTCATTCAGTTAAGCGTCTGACTTTGGCTCAGTCATGATCTCACAGTTCGTGAGCTCCAGCCCCATGTCAGGCTCTGTGCTGACAGCTCAGAGCCTGGAGCCTGCTTCAAATTCTGAGTCTCCCTCTCTCTCTGCCCCTCTCCTGCTCACACTCTGTCTCTTGCTGTCTCTCAAAAATAAATAAACATTAGAAAAAAATTTTTAAAGATTTATTCACCACGATCAAGTGGGATCTATTTCTGGAAGGCTGGGCTGGTTCATTATCTGCAAATCAATGTGATACATCACACTATTAAAGAAAGGATAAGAACCATATGATCCTCTCAACAGTTAGAGAGCGAGCATTTGACAAAACACAGCAAGTTTTCTTGACAATTTAGATAGGAAGATCATATCTCAAGATCGTAAAAGCTATATACGAAAGACCCATCGCTAAAATGATCCTGAATGGGGAAAAACAGAACCTTTCCCATAAAGTCAGCCACAGGACAGGGAAGTACACTCTTGCCACTGTTATATTCAACACAGTGTTGGAAGTCCTAGCCTCAACAATCAAACACAAAGAACTAAAAGGCATCCAAATCAGCAACTCTTGCATCCAAATCAGCAACTCTTGCAGGAGACATGATACTCTGTGAAAAACTCAAAAGTCCACCAAAAAGCTGCAAGAACTGACACATGAATTCAGCAAAGTAACAGGATGTAGTGTTGATTTTACCTCAACCTAGAGAAACTGGTTGCATTTCTAAACACCAATAATGAAGCAAGACAAAGAGAAATCAAAGAATTAATCCCATTTACCACTGCAGAGCCTCAGGCTACAAACACAGCCACCCAGACTATTCACTCCACAAAGACTCACCTCGGTGCAGAGTAAGTCAGATCACAAGGTAGTGGACTGTAGCAGAGAATCCTAACTTCAATTTCCAGGACTGGCACAGGCCCCTCTCTCACTCTCAATCATGCCTTTTTTACCCTTCCTCCTCTTCACTCCCTTTTATCTGCCTCAGCCTTCTTGGCATCACTCAGCACAGAAACTAAAGTTATTATAAGGACTAAAATTAGGCTTTGGAGGCATCTAGCTGACTGGGAGGAGCATGTGACTCCTGATCTCAGGGTCGTGGATTTGAGCACCATGTTGGGTGTAGAGATTACTTAAAAAAAATTTTTTTTTTATTTTTGAGAGAAACAGAGCATGAGCGGGAGAGGTACTGAGAGAGGTACAGAGAGAGAGAGAGACAGAGACAGAGACAGAGACAGAAACTGAAGCAGGCTCCAGGCTCTGTGCTGTCAGCACAGAGCCCGATGGGGGTGTTGAACTTGGGAATGGGGATATCATGACCTGAGCTGAAGTCCCATGACCTGAGCTGAAGTCAAATATTTAACAAATATTTAACCAACTGAGCCACCTAGGCGCCCCTACATCTTTTTTTTTTTTTTTTTTTTTTTTTGGTCTTACCTTCCTGAGGTCTAACAGATTCTCAGTGAAAATTGGCCCAAAACCTTGCGTTTCTGGCAGAGAATGAGTGATAAGGCCATTTTGCAATATGCTCGGGGATCATTCCATCTTCTTAATAAGACCTGCCTTCAAGAAAAACTATTTTACCAGAGCCTAACAAAAATACTAGGTTTCACCAGACCCTAAATGACCTAGGGAAAAGAAACACTCAACTTCTGTCTGACCTAAGGAGTGGATGTAGAGAAGTGGGATACTGTGGAGCAGTTGTAAAAGGTAATAGCCCCAGGGTACAGACACACTAAAAGAGTAAAAAGTAATCATGAGTCTGATTCGCACTTCCCCTAATTCCTTACCATTGCAGAGCTCCTGCATAAAAGAATGAAACCAAAAAAAAAATTTATACCTTAGATTTTATTTAAGAACTAACTAAAGGAGGAGCACCCGAGTAGCTCAGATCATCATCTCACGGTTTGTGGGTTTGAGCCCCTATTCAAGCTGTGTGCAGACAGCTCAGAGCCTGGAGCCTGCTTCAGATTCTGTGTCTCCCCATCTCTCGGCCCCTCACCTGCTCCTGCTCTGTGTCTCTCAAAAATAAACAAACATTAAAAAAAATTAGAAAAACAAAATTACAGGGCATATTAAGTACGGTTTGAATAGATAAAGCAAGCATTAGAACCACACTCAGGTACAGAGCAGAGATATGGGAATTATCAGACTGGGAATTTAAACTATGATTAATATGCTAAGAAATCTAATGGAAAAAGTAGACAATAGGCAAGAATGAACATATGTAATGTCAGCAGAGTTGGAAATACTATGAAAGAATCAGAAGGAAGTACTATAAATCAAAAACACTAAAATGAAAAAATGCGTTTGGGGTACCTAGGTAGCTCATTCAGTTAAGCATCCAACATTTTTTTTAAATGTTTATTTATTTATTTTGTGAGAGAGACATAGAGTGTGAGCAGGGGAGGGACAGAAAGAGAAAGTGAGAGAGAAAGACACACACACACACACACACACACACACACAGAATCCAAAACAGACTCCAGGCAAGTAATAGATTAATAGTTTGCTCAAGATAATAGCCATAATATATCCAGAAATTATACCTTATGCATTAAGGTATAATGACAATGACAGAAGTGTTAAAAGGGATAGGAGGGAAGAACTGGAAGCACCTTGTTATCAGGAACCTGCATTAGAATATGAAGTGGAACAGCATATGTGAAAGAAACTTGGTTAGTATCGCAAATATGTATCCCCAAAATGAATGCAAACACTTAACAAGTTTTAAAAAGTACCACAGATATACTAAATTGAGGATATATTATTTGAGAAAAAACAGAATCTAAAATGCTTAATACCAGAAGGCTGAAAGAGTGGAAGATGGATAAAAGAAAAAAAAAAAAGGCAATAAACAGAAAAGAGTAACAGATATGATAGGTATTACTGCAACTGTATCAATAATCAATTTAAACATCAATGGTTAAAATACACCAATTAAAAGACACTGTCAGGTGACTATAAAAACAAGATCCAACTACATGTTTGTGTAGAAGAAACTCACTTTAAACACACAGATGGGTTCAAGTGATAAAGACATACCGTGCTAACACTAATCAAAAGAAAGCTGCAGTAGCTGTATATTACTTTCAGTCAAAGCAGACCTTGGGGCAAAGAAAATTATCAGGAAAAAAGAGAGAGATGATGTAATAAAAGAGTTAATTCTCCAAGACAAAATAATCCTGAAAGAGTATATACTCAACAGAACACCAAAATACCAAGGAAAAAATGGATAGGTCTACAAGGAGAAAAATATCAGTTGGCTCTGATAGTTTGAGACTTCAAGACCCCGTTTATCAATAACGGACAATCCAACAGTCAGAAAATCCGTAAGGATATAGCTGAACTCAACAACACCATCAACCAGCTGGACATAATTGACACCTATCAACTACTTCATTCAAGAACATCAACAAACATTCTTTTTGAGCTCACACGAACACTTACCAAGATACATCACATTCTGAGCCTAAAACACACCATAACAAATTTGAAAGAAGTCACACAAAGTATGCTCTCAGACTAAAATGGAATTAAACTAGAAATCACTAACAGAAATATTGCTGGAAATCTCTAAAATACTTGGAAATTAAAGGACACAATTTTAAATAGCACATGGATACCAGAAAGTCAAGAGAGATTTTAAAATATTTTCAACTAAATGAAAATGGAGCAATTTATCAAAAATTCTGGGGAAAAAAAAATTCTGGGATGCAGTAAAAGTGCTTAGAGGAAAATTTATAGCACTAAATGCATATTACAAAAGTCTAAATGCAATTATCCAAATCTTCACCTTAGAAAATTAGAGAAGTAAATTAAAAATTTAAGAACGCATAAAAGAAAATTTAGAGTATAAATCAAATGAAATTTAAAAAGGGAAATCAACAGAGAACAATGAACAAAAAAACTCTGGTTCCTTGAAAACATCAATAAAGTTGATAACCTTGATCAAGGTTAACAAAGAAAGAGAGAAAAAACAATTGCTAGTATCTGAAATGAAAAAGGGACATCAATCCTGATATCATGAACATTAAAATGAATATTAAGAACATCTCTATCACCACAAATTCAACAACCTCGGTGAAACAGATGAATTCCTTAAAAGACACTCTAATAAAACTCACACCCAACAACAGATAATCAGAACAGGCCTATTACCTACTCAAGAAGTTGAAGTAACAATTAGTAAACTTCCAAATTAGAAAACACCAAGCCCAGATGGGTTCACGAGTGAATTCTACCAACAATTTAAGGAAGAATCTATACCGATTTTGTACAATCTCTCAAAAAAACAAACAGAGGGAATACTTCATAAATCATTAAGAAACCAGAATTTGCACACCACCAAAAATGAAAACATTACAAGAAAACTATAGATCAACGTCACTTGTGAATGTAAATGCAAAACCCCCCAACAAAATATTAGGGAAGTACATCTAACACTCTATAAAAAGAATATATAATACAACCAAGTGTGATTTATTCCAGATATGCAAGGCTGGTTCAACATTAAAAAACAAAACAAAACAAAAAACAAAAAACCAATGTAATCCATCCCATATACAGTCTAAAGAAAAAAAATTATGATGTCAATAGATGCAGGAAAAGTAGCGGGAAAAACCCAACACCATTCTTGAAAAACACTATCAGCATACTAGGAATATAGGAAAACTTCCTTAACTTGATAAAGAACAAAAAACCTAGAGCTATCATCATTTTTTAATTGGAAGAACCTAGACGCTTCCCCATAAGAAACAAGGCAAGGATGTCCCTGCTTATCATTCTTATTTAACACTGGTCTGAAGTCCTAGCTAACGCAATTAAGAAATAAAAGGCATATAGATTGGGCAGAAACAACTGTCTTTATGTGACACTGCTTGTAGAAAATCCAAAGGAAGAGACCAAAAAACAAAAATAAGAACAAAACAAACAAACAAACAAAAAACCTCCCAGAAAACACAAAACCCTCTACTTATATACGTTGGCACTCAAAAAAATGAAATACATATAAAACAATGCACAATATCTACATGCATAAAGTTACACAACTCTGATTAAAGAAATTAAAGATCAAAACAAATGGAGAAACATTCCACACATATAAATTAGAAGATTATTACTGTCAAGATGTCAGTTCTTTCCATCCTGATCTATAGACTAAACGCAATGCCAATCAAAACATCACCAACTTATTTTGTGGATATCAACACACCAATTCTATAGTTTATATGGAAAGGCAGAAGACGGAGAACAGCCAACACAATATTGAAAAACAAAGTCAGAGGACTGACACTGTACAACTTCATTAGTCACTAGAAAACTACAGTAATCAAGACAGGGTGGTACTGAAAACAGATCAACAGAATAGAGTGCAAAACAAACCCACACAAATGCAGTCCAGTAACCTTTCGACAAAGGAGCAAAGGCAGTTCAATGAATAGTTTTTTCAACAAATATTGCTGAAACTAATGGGCATGAATATGCAAAAGGGGAGGGGGTGAGACCATATACCTTGCATGAAAGTTAACTCAATATGGATCATGCAAAACTATAAAATTCCTGGACAATAACAAAGGAGAAAACCTTGTGGACCTTGGGTTTGACAGATGTTTAAGACATAACACTAAAAGCACAATCCATGAGGAAAAAAATTGTTAAGTTGGACTTCGTTACAATTAGTAACTTCTATAAAAGACATACAAAAGAATGAAAAGATGGGGCGCCTGGGTAGCTCAGTCAGTTAAGTGTCCAACATCAGGCTCAGGTCATGATCTCGCAGTTTATGAGTTCAAGCCCTTGCATTGGGCTCTGTGCTGACAGTTCAGAGCCCAGAGCCTCCTTCAGATTCTGTGTCTTTCCTTCTCTCATGCTCATGCTCTGTCTCTCAAAAATAAAAACATTAAAAAAAAAAAATGAAAAGGCACACTACAGACTGAAGAAAATGCTTGCAGAATACCCTTCTGATAAAACACTGTCATGTAAAATACACAAAAAATTTCCCAAACTCAACATTAAGAAAGCAACCCAATTTAAAAATGAGCAAAAGATCTGAAGACATCTCAGGGTGCCTGGTGGCTCAGTTGTTTAAGTGTCTGACACTTGGTTTTGGCTTAGGTCATGATCACACAGTTTCTGGGTACAAGTCCCATGTTGGCTCTGTGCTGACACTGCGGAGCTTGCTTGGGATTCTGTCTCCCCCCTCTGCCCCTCCCCTCCTCACACTGTCTCTGTCTCTCTCAAAATAAATAAACTAAAAAAAAAATTCCCAATTTTACTAAAAGAGTACTAAAAAAAAAAAAACCAATCCAAAGACATCTCATCAAGTAAGATATACAGATGTCAAGTAAGAATATGTGATGTTCAACATCATACTATCATTTGGGATGTGCAAATTAAAACAGTAAGATGCCACTACACACTTGGCAACATCAAGTGCTGGCAAGGGGGTGGAACAATCAGAATTCCCACTCATTGCTGGTGGTAATTATTCTTCCTATGTGTTTTTAGACACGTGCACAAGGATTTTTAGATCCTAGAGAATTAACTCTATTATTATAATTCTCTTTATCCTTGCTAATTTTCCTTGCTCCAAAGACTGATTTGTCTCAAAATAGCTACTTCAAATTAATATAGCTACTCTAGCTTTCCTTTGGTGTTAGCATGGTATTTCTTTCTTACAAAACTAAATATACTCTGACCATATAAACCAACAATCTTGTCCCTTGGTATTTACCCAAATGAGGTGAAAACCTAAATCCAAACAAAACCTGCACATAAATGTTATAGGAGCTTTATTAATAAATGGAAACTTGGAAGCAAGAGAGGTCTTCCAATAAGTAAGTGGATAAACTGTGATACATCCATACAATGGAATATTCATTTAGCAATTAAAAAAAGTGAGCTGTCAAATCACAAAAAGATAGGGAGAAACCTTAGATGCATATTGGTAAGTGAAAAGAAGCCAATTGAAAAGGTACATATTGTATGACTCCAATTACATGACATTCTGGAAAAAGCAAAACATGGAGACAGTAAAAAATAACATTAATAATAATAATCACTAGTTGCCAGGAGTTGGAGCTGTGGTGCACCCCCAATGAACAAGGGAAATATGGAATTTTTAGAGCAGCAAAACTGTTCTGTATAATACTATAATGGTGGGTACATTCTGCATTTGTCAGAACTGCACAACATACAGAATGAACCCTAATGTAAACTGTGCACTTTAATAATAAGGGAGACTGTGGGCAGGAGGGGAATGAGAACTCTACAAATTTTCTGCTCAATTTTTCTGTAAACCTAAAATTGATTTAAAACAAAGTCTATTAATTTTTAACTGATGATACAAACCCTTTTTTAAGAGGGAGCCAAAATCAAGTCAGATGCTCAACCAACCAAGCCATGAAGATACCCAAAAGACAATTTTATATTTCATCGTATGTGTGCTTATTTTTAAAGTACAACCAAAAAAAGATTAAAAATAAATTCATAATAACCAATTAACACTGATTTTCATCTCTGCTAAGTCCTATTATTTTATAAGGTGATCAGATCAATGTCTTTTTCTGCTTTGTTAACAAGTGGTTTTTGTTTGTTTGGTTTTGTTGGTTTAATAGAAATCAAATAGAACAAAAAGAAATCAACTCAAGTATCGGTGACTTTAAACTGGTAATGTAATATATATGGGGCGCCTGGGTGTTTGAATAAGTTAAGTGTCAGATTTTGGGTCAGGTCATGATCTCCTGGTTCATGAGTTCGAGCCCCACATCAGGCTTTGTGCTGACAGCTTCAGGGCCTGGAGCCTGCTTCGGATTCTGTGTCTCCATCTCTCTCTGTCCCATCCTGCCTCAAAAATAAACAAACATTTAAAAAATTAAACATTTGGTTAAAAGAAAACATTAGGAAATACTTTCCCAAGTAAAAGAATCTTATCTGTGCTCTGAATGATGAAAAAACATAAACTAGGCAAAGTGGGAAGGGAAGACTGGGTGAAAAAGATAGAGAAGCACGTCCATGGAAACTATAAAATACAGCAACAAACTGGAGAATAGAAGGTGGGGACCAAACCTGGCTGGCCTTAAGTTATACAACAGCGATGAGAAAATATTGAAAGGGGACACCAGTGTGCGTGCACAGATCAGTTCACAGGCTCCTGGGTGAGTCCATGAAAGGCGGTGGAAGCTTACATTT
The DNA here is from genome assembly GCF_006229205.1 of Suricata suricatta. NCBI lineage: Eukaryota > Metazoa > Chordata > Mammalia > Carnivora > Herpestidae > Suricata > Suricata suricatta. The sequence continues at coordinate 56,129,721 of NC_043705.1, read as the reverse complement.
TGGGGTAGAGAAAAACAAGGATTCAAGAGCTTTGGAGATAGAATCAACAGTACTTGGTAAATGACTAGACTTTAGGATAGAATTAGGGATGACGCCTGGGCTTCTGACACTAATTGAGACAAAGAATAAAGGAAGAGAGACAAGTTTTTAGAGGCAATAATTAACGGATTCAGAGACACTATGTCCAAATTGTTTTTTTAGATAACCAAGAGGAGAGGTCATATAGGGGATGCACAATATCCAAGATAAACTAACTTCAAGAAGTCTAAAACCTAGGGATGCCTGAGTGGCTCACGTGGTTAAGCGTCCAACTTGGGTTCAGGTCATGATCTTACAGTTCGTGGGTTCAAACTCCCCAATGGGCTCTGTGCTTACAGTTCAGAGTCTGGAGCCTTCTACGGATTCTGTGTGTGTCTCTCTCCACCTGTCCCCTGCTTGTGCTCTGTTTCTCAAATATAAACGTTTAAAAAAAATTTTTTTTAAGTCAAAAATCTGGGGTGCCTGGGTGGCTCAGTTGGGTAAGTGTCCAACTTCTGCTCCAGTCATGATCTCACAGTTCGTGGGTTCGAGCCCGACATTGGGCTCTGTACTGACAGCTAGCTCAGAGCCTGGAGCCTAGCTTCGGATTCTGTGTCTCCCTAGCTCTCTGACCCTCCCCAGCTCACACACACTCTCTCTCTCTCAAAAATAAATAAAACATTAAATAAAATTAAAAAAAATAAAGTCAAAATTTTAACTAGGGAAGCAAACCAACAGATATCAAAGTAAAATACTGATTATTAAGACAGTAAAATTTTAGAGAAAAGATGGATTAGAGTAGGCTACAGCAGTTGGGAAGGGGGTTCTAAAGCTGGGATTTGAACTGGGTCTTCAAGGATGGGAACTGCTGGGTAGGTGAAGGAGAGCAAGCCAGACTTAAGAAATCACGTGAATAAAAGCATCTCAGATGCGAATTCTGGGTAGGAGGAATGGGGTAGCAGCACAGTTTTATGTTCCCTGAAGTCTCTCTAGAAGGTACATACTAGGGAAAAGAGCATCACATTGAGTCTGTAAATGCAGCACATTCTAATGAGCAGTGAAACCATTTATGGAATAGGAATAAAGAACGGTGTATGTGGTCAATCCGCCCTCTTTAATTTTTATTTGGCAGAGTTCAACTTAGCTAAATAATCCTATTTAATTGATGGTCATTTAGTACGTTGGGACTCAAAATATGGTCTGTGACTAGCAACACCAGCATAATGTGAGAGCTTTTTAGAAAAACAGAACCGCAGGGGCTACTTCAGATGCACAGTATCAGAATCTGCATTTTAGATTGCCATGTGTTGAGTATGCACATCAAAGTTTGAGAAATTGTTTCCATAACACCTTAATATGTCCATATTAACAACATGAGGCAGAAACAGAGTGAGTAGCAGGGCCGGCTGATGGTAACAGGGGTGAGAGGCTGTTCACAGAGGAAGATGAAGGTGAATGCCAGAGAAATTAGATCTCAGCTAAATAAGAGTATTCCAGTGACTCAGCTTTCCACAAGTGGACCTTTTTTTTTTTAATTTTTTTTAAATTTTTTTATGTTTTTATTTATTTTTGATACAGAGAGAGACAGAGCATGAGCGGGGGAGGGGCAGAGAGAGAAGGAGACACAGAACTGGAAGCAGGCTCCAGGCTCCGAGCTAGCTGTCAGCACAGAGCCTGACGCAGGGCTCGAACCCATGAACGTGAGATGTGTGACCTGAGCCGAAGCCGGAGGCTTAACCGACTGAGCCACCCAGGCGCCCCTAAGTGGACCTTTTGAAAGTCAAGATTATCTTCAAAAAGATCTTCCTTGTAAGAAAAACATATCCTCTTGAATTAAGAGAAAAAAATTTCCGGCTCAACCGAGATAAAATTAAGTTTTCCACACTCAAACATCCAGGGCCTATTTGCTCCACCAAAATTACAAATGGAATTCAAGGCAGAGCAGCAGGTTCAGGCTCTTGTATTTCTTCCAAGCTCAAACCTTTCACTGGCTACTTTGAGGGGTAATGATGAGACTACTGGATTTGAAGGTATTAATGATCCATCTCAAAGTGGACTAATGGGAGAATCACACTTAATGGTGGAATATAAACTCAATTAACTGTCATCTGTGGTGCTGTTCATGAAAATAGAGGGGCTGCATCTTGTTTATAGTCATCTTTTTATAATACTTTAATGTACACATTAAAAGTACTTAGACACATGAAAAAATGAGTAACAGCGCAAGGTTAAAAGTCTCTGTAGTTATACAGACTGTGGCAGATAACTTTTTTCTTTTCTTTTCTTTTTTTTTCTTTTTTTTTTTTTTTTGAAAGACAGAACATGAGCAGGAGAGGGGGAGAGAGAGGAGACAGAATCCAAAGCAGGCTGCAGGCTTAGACCTGTCAGCACAGAGCCTGACAGGGGGCTCAAACCCATGAATGCAGTATCATGACCTGAGCCGAAGGCAAGACACCCAATCAACTGATCCACCCACATGTCTGTAAAATTTCTTTACTCAACAATTTTCCAAGTTACTATTAGATCAATTAGCACTACAGGCATACCTCTTCTATTGTGCTTCGCTTACTGTACTTCAGATATTTTTGTTCTTAACAAATTCACGGTTGTGGCACTCCTGTATCATGCAAGTCTATCAGTGCCATTTTTACAACAGCATGTGCTTACTTCATGTCTGTTACATTTTTGGTGATTTTCACTTAGTTCCAGCTTTTTCATTATTATTATCTTTGTTAGGTGATTTGTAATCAGCACTCTCACATGTTGCTCCTGTAACAGTTTTAGGGCACCATGAACCATGCCCACACAAGATGGTGAACTTAACTAATAAATGTTATATATTCTGAGTGCTCTACCAACTAGCCAATCCCCCAACTTTCTGTGTCTCCTCAGGGCTCCCTATCCCCTGAGACATATCAATACAGAAATTAGCCCAATTAACAACCCTACCTTGGTTTCAAAGTGTTCAAGTGAAAGTTAGAGTCACATGTCTCTCACTTTGAATCAAATGCAAGAAATGATTAAGCTTAGTCAAGATGGCATGTTGAACACCAAGAGAGGTGTCTCAAAGTTAGCCAACTTGTGAATGTAAAGAAAGACACTTTTTTTTTTTTTTACATTTATTTATTTTTGAGAGACACAGTGAGACAGATTGTGAGTGGAGAGGGGCAGAGAGAGGAGGAGACAGAATCTGAAGCAGGCTCCAGGCAATGAGCAAGCGTTCAGCACAGAGCCTGATGCGACGCTCAAACCCACAAACCACGAGATCATGACCTGAGCTGAAAACGGATACTTAACCAACTGAGCCACCCAGGTGCCCCCAAGAAAGACTTCATAAAGGAAATTAAAAGTACTATTCCAGTGAACACACAAATGATAAGCAAAGTGGCCTTATTGATATACAGAAAACTTTTTTATTTTTTAAATGTTTATTTATTTTTCAGAGACAGAGAGAGACAGTGCGAGCAGGGGAGGGTCAGAGAGAGAGGGAGATATAGAATCCAAAGCAGGCTCCAGGCTCTGAGCTAGCTGTCAGCACAGAGCCCGACGCCAGGCTTGAATCAGCAAACTGTGAGATCATGACCTAAGCCAAAGCTGGATGCTTAACCAACTGAGCCACCCAGGCGCCCCGATATATAGAAAACTTTTAGTGGCTTAAGCAGATCAAGCCAGTCACAAAATTCCCTTAAGCCAAAGCCTAAATACAGACCAAAGCCCTAACTCTTTTCAAGTCTGTGAAGGCTTAGAGGGGTAAGGAAGCTGCAGAAGATAAAGTCTGAAGCTAGCGGAGGCTGGTTTTCAAGAGGTTTCAGGAGAGAAGCAGTCTCCATCATAATATAAAAGTGCAAGGTAAAGGAGAAAATATGGATATAGAATTAAGTTGTCCAGAAGATCCTGCTAAATAAAGTAATTCATGAAGGTGGCTACACTAAACAGATTCCCAATGCAGACAAAACAGTCTTAGATTGTTACATTCAAAGAAGCTGCCTTCTGGGACTTTCATGACTAGAGAAGACAACTTAGCGCCTGGCTTCAAAGTTTCAAAGGACAGACAGGCTACTCTCTTAAGGTTAATGCAGCTGGTTGAAGCTGATGCTCACTTACCATTCCCAAAATCCTAGGGCCCTTAGGAATTATGGTAAATCTACTCTGTGCAAATTCCAAAGGATAGCCTGGATGACAGCACATGTATTTACAGTATAGTTTACTGAATATTTTAACCTCACTGCTTAAAATATCTTCTGCTCAGAAAAAAATAATTCCTTTCAAACTATTGCACATGGACAATGCACCTGTCACCTATGAGTGGTCTTGGAGATGAACAGTGAGACTAATGTAGTTTTCATGCCTGCTAACACTACATCTATTCTGCAGCCCATGAATTTAGGAGTAATTCTGATTTTCAAGTCACTCCTTAAGAACTACATTTCATAAGACTACTGTGGCCATAGATAGTGATTCCTCAATGAATCTGGGCAAAATCAAGCGAAAAACCTCTGGAAAGGATTAACCATTCTAGATGCCATTAAGAACATTCACGATTCATGCAAAGAGATCAAAATATCAACATGCACAGGAGTTTGAAGAAGTTGATTCCAACCTCATGAATAATTGAGAGGTTCAAGACTTCAGTGGAGGAAGTAACTGCAGATGTGATGGAAATAGTAAGAGAACTAGAATTAGAAGTGCTGCCTAAAGATGTGACTGAATTGCTGCAATTTCATAACACTAACAGATGAGGAGTTGCATCTTATGGAGGAGTAAAGAAAATGGTTTCTTGAGACAGAAGATGCTGTGATGTTTGCTGAAATGACAACACTAGATTTAGTGTATTACTTACACTTAGTAGATGAAGCAGGAGCAGTATTGGAAAGAAGTAACTCCAAATATGCAACAAGTTTTAATGTGGGTAAAATGCTGTCAATCAGTATCACAAGGTATAGAGAAACTGTTCACGAAAGTAAGAGTCAGGTGATGCAGAATACTTCCCTTGTCTCATTTTCAGAAACAGCCACAGCCACCACAACCTTCAGCAACCATCACCCTGAGCAGTCAACAATCATCAATACTAAGGCAAGACCCAAGGTGCTGGGTGGCTCAGACTGTTAAGCATCTGATTCTTGATTTCAGCTCAGGTCAGGATCTCATGGTTCATGAGTTCAAGCCCTGTATTGGGTTCAGTACCTATAGTGTGGAGCCTTCTTGAGATTCTGTCTCTCTCTCTCTTTCTCTGACCCAACTGGGCACACTCATGTGCTCTCTTTCTCTCTCTCTCTTCCTCAAAATAAACTTAAATATATATATATGTATATATATATGTATTAATTAAAGCAAGACCCTCTGTCAGCAAAAAGATTACAACTCACTTCTGAAACCTCAGAAAGTGATTACCATTTTTCACCAATAAAGTACTTTTAAATTAAGGTACCTACATCATTTTTGTTTTTGTTTTAGATGTAATGCTATTACACACTTAACAGACTAAAGTAGAGTGGAAACAATGTTTATATGCACTGGAAAACCAAAATATTCATTTAACTTGCTTTATTGTGGTGGTTTAGAACCGAAACCACAGTGTATCTAAGGTATGCCCATGTTTAAATAAAATTCAGCCAAAATTCCCATTTCTCATGGCTCAGTTCCCTACTGCAACATTTTTAGGGAGACGGGGAAGAAAGAAAAAAACATTTTTAGCTATTCTTAAAATTAAAAAAGTTACTACTGAAGATAATCAAAGAAAGATCATTATTAAGATAGGTACCAAGTAACAAAATCAATCTGGTCTTTTCTGTAGCACTGGCCAGGATCTTATCTCCAGTATGTAAGCCATTCAATGAAGGTGGAAGTTTAAAGACAATGGCCACTGAATTTGAGAACATCAAATTAACTCTCTCCATTCTGATAACATACTTGCTGCTTTATTATTACGATTTAGCTTTTTACCCCTACCAAAAAAACACAATAAAATGATCATAAAGATATTCTGGTTCTGGGACACTTGGGAGGCTCAATCGGTAGATTTCAGCTCAGGTCATGATCTCACAGAAAGTTTGAGCCCCACACCGGGCTCTGTGCTACAGCCTGCTTGGGATTCTCTCCTTCTCTCAAGCTCGTGCTCATGCTCTCTCTCTCTCAAAATAAATAAACCTAAAAAAAAAAAAAAAAAAAAAAGATATTCTGGTTCTGTTGACAGAAATCTGCCCTATCAATTTAAAAACTGCAACTTAGGACCACTTGGGTGACTCAACTGGTTAAGCGTCCGACTTCGGCTCAGGTCACAATCTTGTGGTTCTATCTCAGCATCAGGCTCTGTGGTGACAGCTCAGAGCCTGGAACCTGCTTCAGATTCTGTGTCTCCCTCTCTGCCCCTCCCCCTGTTAGTATTCTCTCTCTCTCTCAATTCAACAAACATTTAAAAAATAAATAAACAAAATAAAAATTAAAACTGGCGATTTAAGGGGCACCTGGCTGGCTCAGTCAGTAGAGCATACAACTCTATACCTCAGGGTAATGTTAGATCCCCATATTGGATGCAGAGATTACAAAAAAATAAATAAAACCTAAAAAATATACAGGTGCTCAGTGGCTCAAAGGTACGATTCTTGGTTCTGGTTCGGGTCATGATCTCACAGTTCGTCAGCTTGTGGGAACCTGCTTGGGATTCTCTCTCCCTCTCTCTCAAAATAAATAAACTTTAAAAAACTTTTTACCTAAAATCAGCATAAATAATTCCAAGAGCACCTGGCTGGCTCAGTCGGTGGAGCGTGTAGTCTTGATCTTGGAGTTTTAAGCTCAGGCCCCACGATGGGTGTAGGGATTACTTAAAAAATATATATATATCTAGGGGCGCCTGGGTGGCCAGTCAGTTAAGTGTCCAGCTTTGGCTCAGGTCATGATCTCACAGTTTGTGGGTTCGAGCCCCACATCGGGCTCTGTGCTGACAGCTAGCTCAGAGCCTGGAGCCTGTCTTTAGATTCTCTGTCTCCCTCTCTCTCTGACCCTCCTCTGCTCGCACTCTCACTGTGTCAAAAAAAAAAAAAAGAAAAAAGTAAGGGATGTCTGTGTGATTCAGTCAGTTAAGCATCCAACTCTTGATTTCAGCTCAGGTCATGATCTCATGGTTTGTGACTTGGAGCTCTACAACAGGCTCTGCTCTGACAGGAGAGAGCCTGCTTAGTGGGTTTCTTGCTCTCTGCCCCTCCCCGACTCTCTTCTCAAATTAATAATCTTTTAAAAATATTAAAAAATGAAAGCTGGCAATTTTAGAATACAATTTAGAATAAACTGATAAATTGCAATAAAAACTATTCAATAAGCTTAGTTCTAATTTATATGCAGAAATCAATAGCCCTGGTATAGTAAAAACAGCTAGCAAGGATTCCATTTACAAGACAGCAACAAAAACAGAAAAATAGTAATAAACTTAAACATCTTAAGAACCATGTATATAAATTTATGACTAATAATAAAAATAACAATTCTTACTAAATTAATCTCTAATTTTCATTTGGTAGTAAAATAGCTTGGCTTTTTTATGGCCTAAGAGAAGGACAATTTTAAAGTTCACAGGTAAAATGAGAGGACAAAACAGCCAAAAAAATAAAATTATGAAGAGTAACTATGGAAAGGGGCAATGGCCTCATCAGGTATTATTTGATAAAAGCATCAAGTACAATGAAGTATTACAGAGTTCAGATATATGAAAGTTTACTACACAATAAATATGGTCATTCAAGAAATTGTGTGCTATCATTTATCAGGAAATAAAATAAGCTGGATACATATCTTATTCCCTACACCAAAACAAATCCCAGCTAGATCAAGAGTGTAAATGCAAATAATAAAATCATAAAACTAGAAGACAAATAGGGTTGTTTGTTCTTGCTTTAAATAATCTCATCATGAGGGACTTTTAAAGCATGACTCAAAATCCAGAAACTATCAAAACAGACTAATAAATTTTGCTGCAAAAATTTTAATCTGGCTACAAAGGCATACAAAATAAAATCAAGAGGCAAATTATAAAAGTAAAAATACTTTCAACACACAATTTCAACAAACAACACAAATATAGATAAAAAATGTAATGGATTCACAGAAATGACTCCTGAATAAAGACCAAAAAGCTTTTGAAAATATACTCTTGGGGTGCCTGGGTGGCTCAGTAGGTTAAGCATTTGACTATTTTTGGCTCAGGTCATGATCTCATAGTTCAGGAGTTTGAGTCCTGCATCATGCTTTGTGCTGATGGAGCTCAGCCTATTTCAATTCTGTCTTCCTCTCCCTCTGACCCTTCCCCCACCCCCGTTTGTGCATGTGTGCTCTCATAAATAAATATTTAAACATGTTTTAAAAAATGAAAATACAATTTTGTGTTGAAAAGGATATAGAAACAAAACCTCCTTTTGTTTGAGAGGGAGTAAACTGGTACACCTCTACAGAAAACAATTTTAATCAAAATGCATTCTCTTTGACCCAGAAATTCCCCCTTATAGAAATATATCTCACACATATACTAGCACATGCAGGAAAAGATACCCTATTTTAACAGCAACAGCAAAAGATCAGGAAAAAAATCCACTACGTATCAAAAAAAAAAAATCAACAATATTATTTAGCCATACAAGAAAATGCAGCCTGTTAAAAGAAAAAAAACCCCAAAATATATAACATAGTATATATAATATGCTACCATTTGAGTTGTTTAAAAGGTGGGAAGTATTTATGTCTTGTGTATCTTTGTGTATATGAGACACAAGAAATTTATGAGTGATTGCCTTTGAGAACGGGAACCACAGACAGGGAATCAGAGGTGACTGGGGAGTTGATTTACATTTACACTTCTTTCAGTCATGATCTATCAAATAAATACATATTGGTTTTTTTTTTGTTGTTGTTGTTGTTTTGAGAGAGAGTGAGCGAGCATGGGCAGGGAGGGGCAGAGAGAGAGGAAGACAGAATTCCAAGCAGGCTCCACACTGACAGTGTGTTGTGATGTGGGGCTGGAACCCATGAATCATTAGATCATGACCTGAGCCAAAAATCAAAAGTCAAACACTTAACTGATGGAGCCACCCAGGCACCCCTATAGTTTTTTGGGTTTTTTTGTTTTTTAAAGGAAGGGTTTATATTCTATTTCTTCTCCTCAATCCTCAACTCTAAGGTATTCTGGCTTATACATCAAAAAGTAGGAAAACCAAATTTTCTCCTTTGTCACAATATCCAAAACTACTTGCATAACTTTTCCTAAAGATGAGGCATGAGAAATATGAAAATGATACATGTTTCTCTTCCTGTTCCCACCCACCTACTATTCAGAAGTAGCTATGTGTTGAATCATCTGTTTTAAGCTACAATTAAAAAGTAGAATTATGAAAGTAACAACAGCTGATCAATTTCTAATCATATCACTCCAAGTCCCAGAAAATCAGTCGTAACTGGTGGCAAAGGTGGTCACCTCCACCATGGCTTACCACCTCCAGGCTGTGGCATATCAGAAATGTAACAATTGGATTAAGGAAGGGTAAGAAAACTAGGGGGAAAAGTGAGTTTGTAACAGCAACAAAAGAATGGATTAAAATGAATTTTTACAATGAATTAGAAACTATCCTTTCTTTTATAGTAAAGGCATTAATTCCCTTGTTGTCAGAAAATGTATATTCACAAGCTGTATCTTTTATGCCACTTGAATATGGATGACTTTCTTTGAGATAATAATTTTCTACCAAGTTTTAGGAAAGTTAAACTATTAAAAGAACGAGAAAACAAAACTATAGAACATCTCTCAATAATAAAGTTCCTGGAGTCATTTACCAGTGATCAAATGCCACCTTCAACAGTAAGACAATCCTCAGACACTAGGTTTCTTTGAGCTCTTCTTACAGAGACACTAAAGTAAATGTAATACACCAAACAGGTACTATTTTCTGCCAACACAAAAACGTTAAGTCATTATATCCTTATTAATTAAATCACAATACCACTCTATGGAGATATGCAATTGACAAGACAAAACTCAGTTAGTTATTGCATCCAAATGTTAATACACTTATATATTACTTGCAACATGCTTTTTATCCTCAAACAGAAAAGTACTTTACAAGGCTATTATACAGCAACTAAACTTAATACTCTTGCAGAAGCCCAAGGCATCTCACCTAACACTGCTAATTTATTAATTTGTTCTCTTTGCTATAAAGTTTCATGTTTTTCCAACATTAGATTACTTTAAAACCAATTATAGCTCCAATTAACAATCTATTTTAATCTAAATATCTGAAAATACTCGAAGTATATGCATTTGAGAACTTCAAAAGATGCAATTTACTAAGCATTAGACTTTAGTCTAAACCATTTCCTATAACCTATGATAAAAGAATTTAACGCATCAAAGAATGTAATCACTAACCTAAAACTATTATTTTGATAACCAAAACTCACCAAACTCTGGAAATAAATAAACTGAGCTGTAGACATTTCCAGGTTATAAACTGAGAAATGTGCAAAATGCTATAAATAATTAAAAAAAAAAAGAGTACCCAAGAAATTGGATAGACAGTTGGATTGTTTAGGATGAAGGATGTTTGCCATGTATAGGAAAGGCCTGAATTTAAAATATAGAAAATGCAGGTTTGCTAAATGAGAAAAGATTCACTGATGGACACAAACTAAGTCAGCAAGTTGACAGATCTGAATCAGAATCACAACATGTCTGACACAAGACTGAATGGTCTCAAGGGCAGCCAACATAGTAGAGATGCTTATAGTGGGATGCAGAGAAAAGAGGAGACAGCCAAATAAAGGGGCCTACAAACAGCAAGTTGAGCTGATTACTGCTTCAAGACCTGACACATCTCATGCAATTCTAAAAAGTTATTTTGTTCTATTGATATGCTAAAAAGAAATGAAGCACAACTGCATAAAGCATTAAATATATTAACCTAATAACACTTTTGTCTTTCCCTTCCTTCTAGCTTCCTGAGTGGATGCTTTATTTTTGCCTCTTTTGATCTAATCCTGATAAGAACTAGGCTCTTAACCCATGAGATCTCAATTATCCAGTATTTGAAATAAAACTCTGCTCTCTGCAAAATTTTTCTAGGGCAAGGGCTGAGAATTTTTATTGGGTTCTTAAAGGAGTCAGTGAAAACAGTTAAAATTTAGAGCCTCCCTATACTCACTGCGAAATAACCCTGCACCACTCCTTTCCCCAGTCCTATTCAACTTAGTTTCTTTGCCAGTGATCAATACCAGTAGAGGAGGAGAGAGGAAGAAGACACCGCCTATGTCTAACTATGGAGTCCCCACTCTGTACCTTACCAATCAGTTGGTTCAAGGGTTTTTTTTTTTCCCCCTGACTTCAGGATTATAGAACTGCTACTATCCTTGAAGACCATGGAATAATTTTTCAAGTTCTAGATATAAAATTTATAAGCTAAACTCCCCTGAATAGCTTCATAACTTTGTTTCCTACTCTCATGTGTCAAACCCAAGACTGTGAGTGCCTCCTTCTATTTTTTTCTTAATTAGAAAGATGTTTAAGAAGCAACATAATAAAATTTACAAATATCTTTGCTGTTAAATTATTGTCGAGACATGCAAATAATTACCAGCTCATGAAAAGGAGCGACTCAAGACTAGCGCTAGGGGGCTAGGACAGGAGAGGCCTAACCCAGTAATGAAACTGGATCTGTAGCCCTTGAAACTCCCCTTAGGTCTATCAAAACTGTTTCTTCAAGTGAAAAGTTCTTATTTTTTAAAAATTTTTATTTATTTATTTATTCATTAAAAATAAGTTCTAAAGCCAAACACTTTCTACATTCACAAAGCACACTGCTCAACTCTGTTGTTAAAACGTCTGAATCATTTTATGTTATACTGTATGTTAATCTATGATTATTAATAAGTGTTAAAGCTGAAACCCAGTGTTATAATGTTTAAGGGCTACTGACAGTAATTGCTCATTCTGGTATTTCCAACAATGATTTATAGACTCTTTACTCCAGAGAAGTGGTCAATTTGATTTTACTTGTGGGGAAACACACACCTTTAATCAAAATGTTAGCTACATACACATATGTCAAGTACAGAAGTCAATTTTTTGAAGATTAAAGAACATTTACTGAGTACCTCCTGTATACAGAGGCAATGAGGAATTTGAGGCATTAGAAAACATTAACAAGAAAATCCATCTTTGTCTCTTGGGAGCTTATAATGAACTTTAAAGGGTAGGAGTGGCTCCAGACAGAAAAACACAGGGCAACAGTTATCCTATGGAACATAAGGCTTCTCTGATCTCTGAATTTCTGATGGAAATTCCTGACAGTGGTCAGAAATGACTTGTTAGGAGGGGGCAGTTGATCTGGCCCTGGAAGGAAGGGTAGAATTTAGGCCAAAAAGGGAAGACATTAGGGGCTGGCAGGCTAACCAAAACATGGATGGATGGCTCTGAATGCCAGGAAGCTGGGCTTTGTCTACAGGGCAGAGGTAAGCAATGGGAAGAGTGCAATTTGTTCTCTGTGTGTAGTTTTGTTTTGTTTTGAGAGAGCGCGCAAGCAGGGGAGGGGCAGAGAAAGAGGGAGAGAATCTCAAGCAGGCTCCTCGCTCAGCTGAGAGACAGACACAAGGCTCAATCCCACCACTATGAAATTAGGACCTGAGCAGAAATCAAGAGTCCAACGCTTAGCCAAGCCACCCTGGTGCCCCCTGTGTGTTTTATTCTTTAATTCTAAAATTCATATTTAATATTTCTGAATCAAATGTATTTACAAATCAATGTGTACATAAAAGTGTTTCTTTTCCCCACACTGAAGAAAATCTGTCATAAAAATGAACATAGGTCATGATCAATGGCTTCTTAAAACCAACACCAGATTTGGAAGAACTAAGTAATGGTTCTGGGAACTGAATGGAATGTGGCATTACCACGGAAATAGCAAAGACTCAGATTAAAGGTGCTGCTCCACAGTGATCCACAGACCAAGTCAGGGATGGCAGGTGGAGGATGTGCCCTGGATAAATGGAAAATGAAAAGCAGCTCAGAAGAGCATCCAAATCAAGGGAAAAGCTGGAAATGTTAGACTTAGAACTCTAGGATGAGAGAGGTACCTGGGTGGCTCAGAATGTTGAACATCAGACTCCTGAATTCAGCTTAGGTCATGATCCCAGGATTGTGGGATCAAGCCCTATACTGGGTTCTGCACTGAGCATGGAGCCTGCTTAAGATTCTCTCTCTCACCCTCTGTCCCTCGCCCCTACTCATGCTCTCTTTCTAAAAAAATAAATAAATAGGAACTACTCTAGGATGAGAGATGACCATAGGGTAGAAAGAGAATAAAATTCCACTTATTTTAAGACTCCAGGGGCACACACACATATATAGACATTAAACACCAGTTTTAAAAATAACCGTTTCATACACTACATGAGAAACTGATAACGTAAAAGAAAATTATGAAAACTCAAAAACTTTATCTCCAAAAACCTTGACCTGTACCACAAGTGGTGTGCTGTAATCCTCCCTCTACCGATTTATTCCACTGCACTTAACAAGATGACTACTTGAGTCTAAAGGTATTATTGCAGTATATCCAGCCCTGCCGTATTTTTCAAGTCATTAAGCTAGAAAAGAGGCTTAGGACTATCTTGGGGTGGGGGAGTGGGGGTTACATATGCAAAATCAGTACTGTTCTTTTGTAATGACTGGGGTAAGGTTGATACATTATTTTCTATAATGGCTTCACATTTCAAAAAGTGAACATTATGAGACCGATATGGCTAACTTATGTATATACAATTCAAGGGCAAGATGAAGCAAAATCTATATTACCATCTAAACTCTGTATCCTAAATGCTTGACCTTGCTGTAATAATTACAAATTCTATTATTTGTAGAATAAAAGCACATATATATTTTATCATAAAGAAAAACACTAAAGGTAGACCCAGTTGTCCTAAACCACATTAATTTTCCACTCCTCAACCAAAAGTGAAAGGAAATTCTCAAATTGACTTGTTTAAAAAAAATAGTCAGGGCACCTGGGTGGTTCTGTCAGTTAAGCATCAAGACTTCAGCTCAGGTCATGATCTCACAGTTCGTGGGTTCTGGCCAAACACTAATCTTTGCACTGACAGGTCAGAGCCCGGAGCCTGCTTCAGATTCTGTGTCTCCTTCTATCTCTCTGTCCCTCCCCCACTTATACTATATAAATATCTTTAAAAATAAAAAATAGGGGGACTTGGGTGACTCAGTTTGTTAAGCATCCAACTTCAACTCAGGTCATAATCTTGCAGTTCGTGGATCGAGCCCTGTGTTGGGCTCTGTGCTGACAAATCAGAGCCTGAAACCTACTTCTGATTCTGTGTCTCCCTCTCTCTCCATTCCTCCCCTGCTCATGCTGTGTGTCACTCTCTCAAATATCAAGATTAAAAAAAAAACACATAAGATAAGTTCAATTAGAATGACAGGATTTGGGAGCATCTGGGTGGCTCAGTCAGTTAAGAGACCAACTATTGATTTTGGCTCAGGTCATAATCTCTAGGTTCATGAGATTGAGCCCACCCAGTATTGGGCTCTGTACTGACAGCACAGGGCCTGCTTGGGATTCTTCTCTACTCCTCTCCAACTCTCTCTCTCTCTCTCAAAATAAATAAAATTAAAAAAAAGAGAGAATGAAAGAATTTGTAGTGAAGCTTAAAGAAAGGGGCTGTGTCTTTGTTTTGTATGGTAAACCTACCACGTGGCACAAAAGGATAATATGCTAAATAGATGACAGTGAGATTTAATGACTGAAATGAAATTAATCTTTACTATCTTCTTTTAAAAATATTACTTATTTATTTTTGAGAGCGAGAGAGAGGGATGGAGGGAGGGAGCACAAATGAGAGAACGGCATAGAGAAGAGGGGAGACAGAATCCCATTCAGGCCCCATACTGTCACCACAGAGCCAGAAGCACGGCTCAAGCTCACCGGAAGTGGGGCTGGAGCTCAAGAACCATAAGATCATGACCTGAACAAAAGTTGGACACTTTATCAAGTGAGCCACACAGGCACTCCAATCCTTACTATTTTTTAAAATAATTATTTCAGTTAGAGTATCTACAAATCGATTGTGATCAGGGTTGTTGTCTTAGATGCTTACAAACAAAAGGGAAGGCAAATATGGAAGGAATAAAAAGGAAGAGCTATAGAAAAAGCTGACTTTTAAAAAGACCATCCTGTCCTGCAAAGTTGACCAAAATATTAATATTCACATGAACCAGCAACAAGGGGTTTGGGAACCATGTATTAGGAGTTTCTACTGGAAACACAATAAGAGGGTTAAAAACAAACTGTCACACTTTTCTTACCATTTTGATGTTGTTTTGGTTTGGAAATATATTTGGGTCTGAGAGGTATCCAGCCATCAATTATCAGTTTGCTTCAGGTGAAAGTCAAGAATTCTGATAAGAGCTGGTATTTAGTGAGGGTTTCTAGTACCAGGCACTGTGCTAGACACCTTATACACATCCTCCATTGTTCTTCCTAACAACCTTAAGATGTAGGTGTAATTATATCAGTAGCTTGCCTTAAGTTAGGTAGATCCTCAGCAACCTAACTCAAACTCTCAACCACTGCCCTTTATGACACTACTCACAGGGGAAAATGAAAAATACTAAGTGGGGAGTCAGGCAGTCAGACAAAATGAAAAGAAAATTGTAATGCAATTTTGGGATACCTTTCAGTTTTCTTTTAGCAACCTATAAACATGCTAAATACTTGAGCTAAGAAGTCTTGTCTTCCCTAATTCTGATTTATTCATGTAATCTCCACCAAGATACATAAAATAGTCTTATTTGAAATTCGAAAGGCACCATATATAAAATAAAACATGTTCAAAAGCCAACTTCAAAACCCTCTAAGGAGCCTAAGACTTTTAACACATGATTTACAAAAGCAAACATCTACAAAGGCTTCAACTGTGGGCTGGCATATAATTTCCTAAAATAAAATAATCCATTCCCACTAGGTTTTCAAGCTTAAATATTGCTAAAGTTAATTCTTGACCCTTTTCTCTGTTAATCCTTCATTTCTTTAATCCTACCATCATAACCTTTTCATTTTCATGTAGCAACCCTAATACCAAGATTCACATCACCTAATATAAAAGAAAAAAAACTTTCCATTACAAAAAAACAAGCACACAGACTTTTAATCATCAGCGAATGGGAGGCCACCTTTTGCTTTCAAATTCCCACTTCTCACAATATTCCACAGTCAATCAAAGGTCAAATAAAGCAGCAATGGAGAACACTGAGAGACTGATTAAAGTTACATGTGAAGATCTGGGGAATGAAGATCGCTAATTCAAACATAACAATTGTGTTTAACAAACCAAACCTCCCACTCACCTTCTCCCTTCTCTCTCTCCCCAAAAAAACACCCGTGGACTCACATTGCTCAAGTGTTTGTCAAAGCTGGCCTTGTTTTTAGCAAGGAAGAAACATGCCTGATTCCATGCCTGTGAAATATGTGGTGGACTGGGCATCATGTGATGTTAACAGCAAGTAGAAAAATGAAGTGAACATCAATCAGTTATCATGAAGGCTCCTGCTATCCTGCCACCAGCCTCCATGTTTCTGCGTTATAGATGCACTAACCTAAAAGCATATATTCATCTCTTTTCTATACTTTTCTCAATGATGTGAAAAATGGCCAAGTTTATTTGGGCACATGATTGAAGAAAATGATTAGTATCTAAGTGATGTTTTCATAGCCTCTACCATTCAAGTCTTTCAACATAACTTTCAAGAACCCCACAAAATTCACTTGGCTTCATTATTCCTCAGCACGGTTTACACTGTTTTTATGGGAATATACAAGCAGAACAGCTCTCCCCACTGCAACTACCTTATGTCCTTCCTGAGGCTACTTCTATTATTTATACCTAATCATGGGTCAAGGCACATTGGCCCAATGAAAGGCCAGTATTCTAAGGCTCTGAAAAGACTGTGATTTATCTACTATATATAGGTGAGATTTCAGTGTGGCTCTAGAGTTTTGTAATCTTAGTTTTTCAGAAAAATTAGGAAAGTCATAATTGGGAGAAGAGGTGGTAAGCATTCTTCCTAGAGCTCCTGTACCTTAACGTTAAAAAAGCTCACAAGTCAGGAGTCATCCATAGCTGAGTCATTTTAAAATAGAAAGGAAATAGCAACTGGGCACTCTTGTCTAACATAAACCCATCCTTACATCCCTAGGGAAACTCTTTCTTCTGTAACACAACATGGAGACTCTGCCCCACACATACCTATCAAAATTAACTTGAAATTAAACAAATCAGTTATTTAATTTAAAAGACATTAGTGAACTGACTAGTATTTTTAAATAGTACCACTCTCTCATTCTCAGGAGTAGAGACTTTTACTGTCTTCAAGGAAACAAGGCTGCAGAAAAAGTACATGTTTGGATTAAGACAAATCTAAGTTTGAATCTGAGTTTGATTACAACTTAGCTGTTTAAGGTTGGCCAAATCCAACATCTTTTTTTTTTTTATGCTTTTTTATTTTTGAGACAGAGAGAGCCAGTGCAAGCAGGGGAGGGTCAGAGAGCTAGCTGTCAGCACAAAGCCTGACACGCGGCTCGAACACATGAAGCACAAACTGTGAGAACATGACCTGAGCTGAAGCCAGCGCTTAACTGACTGAGCCACCCAGGTGCCCCTAAATCCAACATCTTTTAAGTCTCAACTTCAGCCTTGGTAAAATGTGTATAAAACATTTAAAAACACCATTTATCAAAAAAAAAAAAAAAAGTGGGGACAATGAAGAGACAGTAAATATGAAACTACAATACCTAAGTAGTTCCAATAAATACTAGTTACATTCCCTGAGGAAAATGTTGAGGTGAAACCTCTGGAGAATCCTTATTACAGCAAAAACAAACAAACAAACAAACAAACAAACAAAAAAACAAAACCCTGAAAGGACACAGGTCTGAACCAAACTGACTCCATGACAGGCTTCAAGTTTCCCTCTGACCTTGGAGGCCTAAGTGTTGGTTTCTCAGAACCATTAGACAATAAAAGGGCATAGATTGCTCAACCAGGGACCACCCTAGTAACACCCAATCAGAAGCTGGCCAGCTAAAATGCTTAACATTCCTAAGGGCAGGCCTAGAGATAGAAGCTATAGATATTCACTTATTGCTTAAGGCTAGTTACACCCTACTTGGGGGTCCAAGGCCCTCCTTGTAATTGGTTATTTTCAAATACACTCTAA
Source organism: Suricata suricatta (assembly GCF_006229205.1). NCBI lineage: Eukaryota > Metazoa > Chordata > Mammalia > Carnivora > Herpestidae > Suricata > Suricata suricatta. The sequence continues at coordinate 56,111,444 of NC_043705.1, read as the reverse complement.
ATGTTGTGATTGGGTCCCCCCAAAAGTAACGAGGGCTCTAAACAAAAAGTATGGTTAAAGTTGCTGCCAATGATGTTATGCGATAATGATTGGATCACCGTACCTGTGTCACAATTTCTTGTAACTCCCCCTTCCCAAATCCCATAAAAACCCTGCTCAGCCCTTCTTTGGGGCTCTCAGCACGGATCCACTGCACTGGTGAAGTCTGTGAGACAGAGCTTACAGCTGCGAACTTAAGCCCGCAATAAAACACCCTTTGCTTTTGCATGCGTGACTTGGTCCCCATGGTGGTCTGGTTTTGGGGGACGATATTGCAATCTGGGCACAACAACCCTAACACTTCCTGAAGCCTTCTTTATACATGCCAGACACTTTAAGCATTTTTTCATAGTCATTTACTTAAATCTCAACATATCTTTTAAATACCTTCCCGTTTCCCCTGTTTTGATAAGTAAGCAGGTCACAGAAGTGGTGAGTCCTATTTGGACGCCATGTCCATCTGATTCTAAACACTGGAGGTAGGCTGTCTACAGCATGCCTTACATAGCTACTTATGAAAACACATGTAGCTCTCAGTGTTTTGTTTTTTACTAGAAATAAAATCAACTGGGAAGAAATTAACTGAACAATTTTATGAACATAGTATACTCCAAAGAGAACAATTATTATTAGTTCTTCATCAAGCCTACTATCGTGGTTAAAGTTTACTATCTTAAGGACAACCATTTCAACAATAGTTGTCCTTACATAGAAACCATTATTTACAAAATTCAGGTGATCACAGGTAAGCCATGGTATGGGCTACCCAAGCACATACACTATAATATGATCCTGAGCTCTGACCAACAACCTACACTACTGGTGAAACCATTCCAAGAGACCTTGGTGGCACTTCATTCATTCAAGGATTGCGTGCCTGCTATGTAAATAGCACTACTTCACTAAACCCTTAAAAAGTCCAAGACAAACCTACCATACAATAAATTTCAAATTTCATTTGTATTCAAGATTAAAGCTCTACGCAGTACAAAACCTTACAATTCTTATGTCACCTAAAAATGTTTCATTAGTACTGTGTAAACTGCAGCTCCTCAAGGATTATTTCTAGTCTACCAAACTTGTGAATCCTAACGCACCCCATTAAAGTCCATCTATAGCTCCTCTCAATTTATAGGTAATTTATCAATGCCAGATAAAGACCCCTTATTTACAAAGCTATTTTCCGTTTTAAAGTGTCCATTTCAAGATTTTTTTAATGTTTATTTATTATTGAGAGACAGAGCATGAGCAAGGGAGGGGCTGAAAAGAGGTGGAGACACAGAATGCAAAGCAGGCTCCAGGCTCTGAGCTGTCAGCACAGAGCCCAAGGCGAGGCTAGAACTCACAAACAGTGAGATCATGACCTGGGCGGAACATCGGAGGCTTAACCGACTGAGCCACCCAGGCGCCCCCGTTTTAAAAGATTTTACTCCCAGTTCTTGAATTGCACAGTCCCGTATGGAATTAACATTTGTCAAATCACAACTTTAAATCAAAAAGATCCTTCCTCCAAATCCTTTAAATTCTCATAGTACTAAAAAACTAAAAACAAAACAAAACAAAAAAAAACACCTCTCTTGTTCTTAGTCCACAAATATTAAGAGTGCTCACAAGATGTGTGGCCCTGAACTAAGGATGGCAAGGAGAATTCCAAGATACTGTCAAGGCTAGTGACCTTGCAAAGTTTACAATCTAGCAGTACAGTCTGTTCTACTTTAAACACACACACACACACACACACACACACACAAACTCCTTTCAACAATTTACTGACCACTTTGAACAAAAACAGGTGTGGTCTTTAAGCTGAAGCCTTTAAATGGATAGGAAAAGAAATACTGTAGAGGAAAAAAAAAAAAAGCAGAAAATAGATCTAGAGAAATTAAAAGGAAGAAAACCATAACCAAAGACTCAATTTTCTAACATATATCTAAGAATGGGTTTAATTTACCAGATATACCTGACTTGAACACCTGTAGCCACTTCCACAAATTAAGTCAACTTTGGAATTGGGAATAAAAAAAATCATTCGCTTAGAGGTAATTAATAAGCTTAACAGAATCATTAGTACAGTGACCAAATTTCCATAAATGTTTTACTTTCAAAAAGTCATTGCAAGCCATTAAAATGGCAAAAAAAATTTAAGGAGTTAGGGAACAACAAAAACAAGGCTGGTTTGCTCTTAAATTCTGATGATCAAGCCCACAGCAGACATCACTCATTAATCACATCACTTATTTTCCCCAGTGAGCTTCGTTTCTTTCAATATAAACTTCCAGTAGCTATCAGGGTGAGCATTATAACTGAATCTGTTTGTTGTCCTTGATATTTTTCAAATACTGTTCAAGTCTGCTAAATGAAGCACCAAAAATGTATGTACGTGTTTAACATCCAATAAATGTACAATAAACTTCATCTGAGTTGTTTTCCAGAACACAAAATACTCTTTAAAACTTTAAGTTTCTCTCCAGTAAGGGGAATTTAATATTATGACCAATATAACCTTAATTAGGAAAAAAAATATTCTTTTTGAAAAACGTAACGCTCCACCCCCATGGAAGAGTTCCAGTTAACTGCAATTAATTAATTATATATTTTGGCAACTCTCAATTTTACCCTATTTGAATTAAACCAGACAAAATTAACTTTTCCTGGATATCAACAAAATTAAAACTAGACCTGCCCAATCTTTAGAAATAAAAGAATTACAAAATTTAACAAAAAGTGTAAGAGAAAGAAGCATAAACTTGTCCTTGGAGTTTAATAAAAATACAGGTCAATATTAACAAAAAACTCTAAAGAGAATATGTGTGACTAAAATTTGTCACTTCCTTACAAAAAGAATTTAAGGGAGAACACAGACTCTAGAAGATGATAATGCGGAAAATAAAAAGAGATCCCTGGAACTCCAGGATCACATTACCAGGTAGGTGATGTTTAGCACAAAGTAAACTAACAGGAAGGAGTGAAAACCTGAATTCAGGAAGTTGTAAGAGAGCACTGTGGGATAAGAGAGTGAAAAAAATTATTTCCTAAGTCCCCAAGTCTAGCGATGAAAAATACGTACTACTCTAGGGTACCAGTAACCTGGAGACAGGAGCTTCCTAGCCTTAATAGCAGAATTTAAGTATTACATAAACACGGGCAGGGTTAACAGATGACAACACAATGTCAGGAATATAAACACCATAAAAAGGGGCATTTCCCCAGCCACCTCTAACCTCAATTGGTAATAATACTAAAAATAGTAGCTTTGAAGAATTACCTGTTACTGTCCATTAGTCAAAAGTAAAGTGTATCTTTTTTTTTTTTTTTAAGATGTTTTATTTTCAAGTAATCTCTACATTCAACTTGGGGCTCAAACTCAACCAGGAGATAGGAGTTGCACACTCTACGTACTGAACCAGAAAGGCCACCCGAAACTAAAATGTATTTTAGAATACTTTTTTAGGAAAGTTCCTTCAACAGAAGATCTGTAGGCAGGACCTCAAATTATGCATGTCTTACACACTTGTAGAGCTCCTCATGCATACCTGGGCAGACTTTTCCCATTATTCCTTGTATTTTAAGTGTAAAAAGTTTGAAAAAACTTGGTACTACTTTTACTCTTGGAAAGACAAAAAGTATGAACATTTCTGCCCAGGACCTTTTTTTCCTCCCTAAAACAGGAGTGAAACGTGAGCCAGCTATCAAGACTTGAGAGATTCCTAGAGTGTGTATAAACCTTTAAAGATACATTTGCATCCAATGGAGAGTGGTGCTTTTTCGTTTAGACAGGCCACTTATTTGGAGAAAAATGAATTTAAAATTTGCCCTAATTTGCCAAACTACATATGGAGATAAAAAAAAAAAAGACTGATTGTATTCCCTAAGACAAACTATTATGAGTAAATGAACAGGACCAGAAAAGCAGAGTTAATATCTGGGCAGTTATTGCTGGAAAAAAGGCAAGAGAGAAACACACACTCGATGTCTATTTACGGGACCCCTTTGGTCTTGAGTGGCTTTAATTTTATTTCTAGCACTGAGTAGTGAACCGAACCCCTATTGTATAGAACCTATTTGATAACAGAAGGAGAAAACCTAACGACTTAGATAAAAAAAAGTTCCTTCAGAGGGCCAATTAAAGCCACGGTTTTCCTACCACTGAAAGGAATTAAGGAGAAGATTGGTAAGGAACCCATCTTCTTCCTCTTCTCTTGTCCAGAAGAACAAGTCTCCCAAATGCTCACACTCCAGAGTGAGGCTTCAGCCTCCGGGAGTGAATAACCAAAAGCAAGGACTGGATCCCAGACTAGTTCTTACCTCCTGGATGCGCTTCCGGGCCCGCTGAAGCACTTCTTCGTAGCCCTTCTGCCGCAGCTCGCTAAGGCTTTCGTAATACTCCTCAGGGTCGTCGGTCTCAGTGAAAAGTACCTGGGAGAGGATCTTCCAGCCGCAGGTGTCCAGGCCGTGGCCCAGGTAGACCTGGAGCTGGTAACACAGAGCGTCGATCTCCTGCTCGGTCATCTCCGGGGCGCCCCCGAACAGCACGGTCCACATGCCAGAGGGCTCCTCGGGGAATACAGGCAGGCACTGCTCCAGCTGCGAGTTCACAGAACACAGCTGCTGGTGCACAGCACGCAAATCCTGGAAGGAGAAGAGCCCGGCCCAACTACACTCCTCCGCCGGGGACTCCAGCTCGGCGGTGGGCGGCGGCTGCTCCGCGTCCGAGACAGCCAGGGCCCCCGGGGCCACCTCGTCCTCCCTCACCATTTCCAGCACCTCGATCTCCTCGGAGACGGCCCCGCAGGCGCTCACTACACGCACGGAGGACACCGGGGCCTCTCGGGGCGCAGGAGGGGCGGCCCCTGCCACATCTCTGCCTTCAGACCCCTTTCGAACTGGGCTGGTCTTGGCCCGCCCTGGGCTCCTGAGCGGGCTCTCCGCCGCTTTGCCGGTCGGACTCCGCAGTAGCGGGTCCCCCCGAAGGCTGCGCGCGCTCCGCGGAGAGCCGCCCTCCGCCCAGGCCGGGCTCCTCCGGGGTCCTGGGCTCTTCCCCTGAATCGCAGAGGTAGTGGCCTCGGACCGGCCCTTGCCAGCTGGGCTGCCCGGCCCGCGGGTCCCGTCCGACGCGGATGCTCCGGGCTCCGCGCCCACTCGCGCCCCCGCCTGCTCCCGGGAGCCGCTCCTCTGCCTCTGGGCTGTCCGGTTATGGCAGGTTATGGCAAACTTGCCCTCAATCTCGTTCCAGGCCACAATGAAGACGAACTTGTGCTTCTCACGCTCGTCGAACACATGCGGTCGCACGGCCACCCAGTCCGACTCGAGCGTCTCCTCCAGCGCGAAAGACATGGTGGCTCGGGTGCCAGGCCGCGGGGGAGGCGCCGATGGCCCTGCCCGCCCGAAGACTCACCGGCTGGCTGCACCGCGCCCCCTGCTCACCCTCGCTGGGCGCCTTCGGCCATCTTAGCGCGCCAGCCGGCTCTCCCCGCTTGCTCGCCCGGCCCACAGCACTCGAACCCGCCGCGCTCCTTTGTGGCGAGGCTAGCGGGAAAGACAATACGCGTCCCCGGAGCAGGTAGTTCACATGGTCACGTGCGGCTGGATCTGTTTACAAGCCCAGCGCTGCTGCAGCGTCTAGCGTCCAACCCGGCCGCCCCCAGCGCGAGGCCGCGGTGCTGCGTTTTCGGCTCTCTGAAGGTGAGGCGCGGGTCCTGCGGGGCCAGGCAGGCGGGTAGGCGATCAGGGCCGGCGACTTCTGCGTCTCCGCCGCTCTCTCAGGCCGATCTCCCCGCCCCTCCTTCTTCTACTCCTCTTTCCGACCGCTCGGAGCCGGCCTGGAGGAGAGACGCGTCTCCTAAACTCTGAGCTTCAGAATCGCCACAATGTTGCCATTTGGCTGCTGACGTAGGCTGCTCCACGAGGGACGTAAACACGGGCACGTGCCGCACGCTGGTGACGCGGCGGCGGCGCGCACACCCCGCCCGCGCGCGCCGGCTCCGCCCCTCGGCGTCCCCCACCCTTGCCCGCCAGCGGCTGCGCGCACGATTCTTTCCATCTTTCCGCGCAGCCTCTTTCTCCCACGACTGGAGCAGGCAGTCGGCCGCAGGCTGCTGGCTCTGAAGATGGTGTAAGTGGCAGCTGTGCCTTACGGTACAGGTGGCTTCTGAGTCCTGAAAAAGGAACAAAGGTAGAGGAACTGAGATATTTCGAAGTCCAGTCATTCAAAGGGATCTTGAAATGTAAATGTGCTTCCTTTTGCCCCGGGGCAAGCCGGTAACAAGTCGAACTACGTGCCAAACTTTGCTGGGATACCCCAGATTGTTGGATTCTCCCCAACACTCTTGAGACGCCGTTTAGGATATGAAAAGGAAGTGTCTGAAAACAACCCAGTAGAACTCCAAAACAAAATTAATTAAATGAAAAGTCAGTCATGTCCTATGAGTACGAATGTTTATGTTTCAGTTCAGCCGTGTTTGATTGCTTCGGATTTCATCATTGGGTGCTGTTCTGTGAACCTCATTTTGAGGTCACTGGCTTAAGCCTTTTGAAGTTGAATTCAATTATCAGAGATCTCAGAATGCACATACAAAAAAAAATCATGTAAATCTGAAGGATTTTGCTACTTATACTGAATTATGAAATATATTTTTAAATTGCCTGGTGGATCTTATAATGTAGTTTATATTATCGGCATTCTTTTTCGTATTAACACTCAATTCATAGTGCAGGTATTCTGCATCCACAGTAAAATACCATGGAAATTATTATTTTAACGTATTTCATTTTTTAAAGTTTATTTATTTATTTTGAGAGAGTAGGGGAGAAACAGAATCCCAAGTAGGCTCCGTGCTGTCAGCTAGGAAGGAGCAGGACTGGAGACTCCAGCTCCTGAACTGTGAGATCATGACCTGCAGAAAACCAAGAGTCAGAGGCTTAACCAACTGAGCCACCCAGGCGCCCCATTTATGCAAAACCATTTGGATTAAAGGTGCGTCGTTATCTACATTGACTTCAGTACACTGACATCTGAATAAGCAGCCAAAAGTTTTAGCCCTATTACTCAGGTGGATGTTGTAGACCTGTAGATCTGCTTGGACCAAAAAAAAAAAAAAAAAAATTACTTTGGGCAAGGTGAACAAAAACAGAAAACGACAGATTTTTAAGTTTTTTTTTTTTTTTTACCATTCTTTATGTGGAACCACAAATTTTCAAGTCTTATAACTGGACTTATGCCAACTCTCAAATGCAAATCAGAGATAATTTTGAAAAGCAGGAAGACAGAAAACCCATTGCAAATATGTATCACCAGGTAAGCAGACAATAGCACATTATTTTCCTGACTTTTCTCCTAAAAGGATAACGCTAAAAGTTTTTCTGAAAAAAGGTGATGACATGATCACTAGCTCTCATCTTGTAGTGCATTACAGATTAAGTATGAATGAATATCAAGAATGAACACTAAAAGAATGTGTTTATAGGAAATCTTATTTTTATGTGTATTAAAACTGCAGTGTTTATCACAAATACTAAATTATGTCTGAGCACAATAGTGCTGGAGAAAATTGTTTCGTGGTCACGCAGGTATTAAGTATTTTCCCCAAATACTCTGATCACTGTTTGATCAAAAGGATTGTTTCAATGTTTCTCATTTCCTGGAAGTAATTGTTATCCTAGAAAAGAAAAGAAACAAACCAAAATTCCCATGGCAGGTTACTGTAGTACTCTAGATTTCTTTATTTCAGTATGCACCTGATTGTCAAGCACGATCTTTGAGTATATTAATTACTCCCTAAGAGTAAGTAACACCACAGAAAACCACATCACCTTACCAGCTTTGAAAGGCCTTGAATTTTTCTTTAACTATTGAGGATTGTTAGATAATCTAGGAAATGATTTAACTCTTTAGGCCTTTTGATAAAGACTGTAATCATTCACATAGCAATGTTCAAATTACATAGCATTTTCCTGCACACATTAATTTATCCTCACATCAATCATATAATATACTTATGAAAGGAATAAGTCTTTAGTTTAACATGTGAGAAAACAGCAGTTCCCTTACTTGGGTCACACATCCCAGGATTGGGAACAGGGAATGACTCGAGTTCAGAGGCCTAATGGATGCATCTGTCCCAGTTAGATTCTCGCAGAAGCAGATGCAAAAGTTTATGGCAAAGGTTGTGGGCAGGGGTGGTAACACCTGTAAAAGAAGAAGGGCAGAAGCAGGAGTAAGCAGGCTACTCCAACATGGAGCTCCAGAGCAAAGATTATTCTTTAAACTTCCCTCATTGAGTAGAAATGGTTAGGCCTTCTCAGTCATTGACTGGGGACCGCCCTGTGAAAAGCGGAGGATGGTAACCAGAACTTGACTCTGAAGACAAGAACAGCTGGAGACACTGTTAGCTAACCACATTCCTTGCAGCTGCAGAGTGAGTCCTTTCTTCAAGGACGACCTGATTGACACAACCCCACATCTGCCACAGTTTACCTTGTGTGATCCGTGGATCTACTTCATAACACATTTGGGGAGCAGCCCCTTCAGAGCCCTGGTTGGCCCCTCTTCCTGAGGGGAAACTTTGAAGAGGGAAGTAGAGACACACTATAGCCTCCATAGCAATGGTTGGTCTCACAGACAAAATTGGTACTCAGCATGTCCCCTCTCCACTGTCTGCTCTAAAGTCCCTCACTCTGTTGGCTTCAGTGGCTCATGTGGTGGTGTTTCCCAAACTCTCATTCCTGAGGGGGTCTGAGCTCCTGGTGACCTTGCCTGCGTTTACCTGACCTTACCTCCATTACATCATTATGCTTGTCACAGTTGGGCAAGAACACACCAAAAGGCACCCAGTCTCCTGAGTTCCATGCAGGTTCCTCCCCTTGCAAATCAAGTAACACAGCCCTGCCTCCTTCTGCTAATTAGTGTTAATCACCCCTAACAAGATGGTGATTTCTATTCTTGCCTGCTAGTTTCTGGCCCCACAGAACTGAAAGTGTCCTAGTGGCAGCTGTAGCTTATTGTTCAGTGAGATCTTTGCTATCTCATCACAAGAGCATACCCATTTTAAAGATCAGGATCGCTAACCTTGCAGAATTCAGAGCTGTAGGGCCCTCAGTTAGTCACTCAAAGTGATGGGGAGGCCACTCCTGCTCCCACCCCTTGGTTTCTGGACCCATGTAGTCTTCCTCTTGGGGACATAGTGTTATATAAAGTTCTGTAATTCAGTGTTTATACATGTCTTGGAGGATGGTTCCCCCCATCCTTGCGGAGTGTTGCCCACACAGCAGTACCTTGCCATGCCAATACTATTTAGCAGGTAGCTTCTAGATGACGCAGTATATGACATGATCACTGGATCTGTAAAATGTGTTCCCTGATTGGATCCTATGTTGTTTCATGTCTGGATCAGGCATTCTATACGTGGCTTGTTAGTGTGCAGGAAGGGCAAACTCATACCCTGATTAAGTTTTTAGTCCTATGAGAAAAACCACTCTCTCTTCCAGGACGAAAATCATCCCATGTAGCACATTTGCTACCAAGTGGCCAGTTAGTCTCCTTAAGGAATAGTGACTACCAAGTGGCTGTACTAGTGGCTCCGAAGTGGTGTCTGTTGCTGGCAGGTTGATCATTCAAAGCACACGATCACTAGATTGGCCTTCATAAGTGGAAGTTGTGTTTTTTGACCCATGCAAAGCCTCTCTTTCCCTGTGATCATGTCAGTTGTTTGACTATAATGCCATTGAGTGTCAACTAGTCAAGTTATTTTGTCTGCTTGGTCATTTGGGTCCCAGACCATGTGGGTGCTTTCTGATAGGTATTAAAATACAATATAATAATCTTCACACCTTGTTTCCACTCTCATATGTCTGTCTATATGTCTCTTTTCCACACCCCCTTATCTCTGATATTTGTATTTTTGCCGTTCCAGGCCCCTGACCATTTCCCATTGGCCAGAGCCCACATATGTTTTGACTCTAAGCCACTTTCCCTTTCACACAAAGTGAATGACCAGGTACATCTGAAGTTCTGCCTGTTGGGAAGATTTGTCTTTCACAAAGAGTCTCATCACCATTTTTCACAGCCACTTTGAATAAGTTATATAATGCAGGCAGCATCCACTTTTGGGTTTTGCATAATACTGAATCAACCCATCCATAAACTAAGTCGGGGTAGAGGGTTCATCTTCTTAAGTAGATTAATAGGTGATCCGTGTGGTCACTGGTCAGGACTCAGAAGGGACACTGCTACCTACTGGATGCCATGAGGTTCTGACCCACTGTTCATGCCCCGGCAGTGTCTTTTCTTCCTGCTCATACTCAGTCTTAAATGTACCATTTCTATCATATAATGGTTTGCTTACTTTATGACTTGTTCCCAACTGATGATGGACAGTTCCAGACCGTGGTTGCTTGGCATCCCAAAATTCTGCATTCCAGCTCTGTCAGGACCTGTTAGCATGCTAGGAGCTATTTTACAAAAGGTGCATAACCCTCTGCTGCAGGTGGTGTGACCTTACTCCATAACCTCACAAGCCTGAGTTGTGGCTGCTCCCTTGGGACTTGTCATAAACTTCTTGTCATGTCTTTTTGTACTATTAACATCTCAAATACCATGGAGTGTGTTGAAATCATCCTTCTAAATAGCAGGGCTACTTGCTGCCCTTACCTCTAAAGTCCAAGAAGGCTTCACGGTCATTGTATTTCTTTTTGGCAACAGAGGATGCATGATGTAGCGATTTACTCTTTGCTTTGAAGGGAATGTCTTGGCATGTTCCTGACTGTGGGATGTGCAGAAAGTTTACTGAGTTGCCAAGTACCTGAATTTTTGTAGAGTGTGTCTCTCTCCCCCTGGAGTACATACATGTGTCTTACCAATTCTCCAGCATTCTATTACCCTTTTACTAATCTGCCAGATTACCATAATGTCATCAATGTTGTGAATCAGTATGATGTTCTATGATACGTCCAGATGATCCAGATGTCTTCAGGCTACATTATGACAGATGGTGGGAGAGTTAACACAGCCCTGGAGCAAACCGTTCCTGATCATCTTTCCTGACTGGGATAGAAGTATACATTCACCAAACCAATGGTGCATACTACATACCATAATATCTGCCCTTGCAGAGAAACTACATCTGGCTGGATGGCTGCAATCAGGGCTCTTTCTTGGTCAAGCTAGCAGTATTCCTGAAGATCCATCTGGTTTCTGCAAGGATCAAACCAGCAAATTAAATAGAGGTATGCAAGGAATCAGCATGCCTGCATCTTTAAGGGTGGCACTAATCTGCCATCCCTCTGTAGGGTTACCCTGTTTCTGATTTGCTATCTTGATGGGAGGTAGGTAGTCTGAGAGGGCTCTGCTTGGCCTTCCCCACTATCTCACCAACAAGTCCTACGTGTAGGTGACTCCAATCACCACATATATCAATCCCAATTATATATTGGAGGGCTTGGGAAATGAGTACCAGGTGAGTCACAGACCAAGTGGACCCAGACTTTGGCTAAGACATTATTTATCACCTGGCCCTTCCTTGTATGTATGTCCTCATTATAATACAGAGCCTATTGTAAAGTTTTGGGTCTTTAGTATCAGTATAAACTTGGACCCTATGTCCAACAGTACCTGAAGTATCTGAAAGTTTTCCTTTTTGCAATGAACAGTCACCCAAGTAAATGGCCTAGATCCTTTGGAGAAGCACTGTGGAAATCTTTATGTATTACAGGGTCCTTCCCGCTGAGATCCAATCATCTCTTCAGTCATGGGGCACCAGGTCTGAAAATTGAGAAGTGGGTCAGATCCAGAACCTGGGCAAGAGACTTTTTTTGGGGAAACTTCCTTCAACCTCCTACTCATCCACTTTTGCTCTACTTTGACTATACATGTGAAGCAGTGTGTTTTGACTGCTCAACTATTTTGTGTTCTCTTAACTCCCCTGTAACTGTGGACACTGTGACCCTCTGGCTTCTGATGGTGAAATGCTACCACCAGCCTTTCTTGTTACAGGGCCTTTTCTCATCCTCACTGCTGTCAGTGAGTTAAATTCTGTGACTTCTCCTGCCATTAATGCTGTTCTCAGAAGAGAGCCACACTACACTTGATAGTGATGCTGACGCCCCATGTACCAGCTCGTTTCTAACACTCTTGGTGGATGGTGAATCCTCTGGGCCTTCCTGGGAGACGTATTCCTTCTCCTGGTCTCATGTTACATTTAAGTTGTCATCACTTACATCCTTGAGCTAAGTCCCTTTTTTTTTTTTTCCCAAAGTCCTAATCCTAAATATTTGTTTCCTAAATCTTTGAGCACATAATTATTTCTGTTCATTCTTAATGACCTATCTAAAGAACCCTTTGAATCCCATACACTTAACCACTGTGTTACTTAAGATCCTCCAAGCAGATTCCAAGATTAGTTGTTGGAAAGATTTTGGAGGGAAACACCTGTGAGGGAAAAATGGCTAGGAAGCCAGAGCCGGGGGGGGGGGGTGTTAGATTATGATGGAGAGAAGGAAGAAAGGAGGTTTCCATAGAAAGCATAATATAGTACAAAGCAGTTGAAAGTTTTTGCTAGGCCAATGGGGAGTTGTCAAGTCAAGGTCATCTGTCAGAGGAGTTTCCTCTCTCCCTGCCTCACTCAGTCATGGGCTAGGAGCAGCCTGTGGGAAGTATAGTAGATTCATAAAGTAGCAGCCCGGGCCATCAGTATTATGCTTGGAGATCTGAGAGGCACATTCTTATGGCTGCCACAAACACCATCTGTGCTTTAAAAAAGCTTGATACTATTTATTCACTGATTCATGACACATCTAGGGCACAAATATGAATACGAGGGAGTGCTCACATTCTAGCAATTGGCTTTGGTTTGAGTGGATTATCATGAATAATTTTCAGAAATTAGGAAAAGAAATAAACATATGTCCAGAATCTTCTGAGGCAGATCTTCAGGGTATGGCTTCATTCTTTTGTTTGAAATGATTTGACGTTCTAAAGTAAGTTCTAAGCTAAATACTCACAGGGGTTTGGGTTCTTCATCACTGCACCCAGGAAGCTACACAACTGTACTTAAAAATGTTGTTCCTTTAAAAAAGATATGTTTGGGGCACCTGGGTGGCTCAGTCAGTTAAGGGGGAGGGTCAGAGAGAGGGAGATACAGAATCGGAAGCAGGCTCCAGGCTCCGAGCTAGCTGTCAGCACAGAGCCCGACGTGGGGCTCGAACCCACGAACGTGAGATCTGACCTGAGCCAAAGCCGGAGGCTTAACCGACTGAGCCACCCAGGCGCCCCCAAATTTTTTTTAAATATATGGATTGGGGGCCTGGGTGGCTCATTTGGTTTAAGCATCCAACTTTGGCTCAGGTCATGATATCACAGTTTGTGGGTTCAAGCCTCGCATCGAGCTCTGTGCTGACAGAACAGAGCCTGGAGCCTGCTTCAGATTCTGTGTCTCCCTTTCTCTCTGCCCTTCCCCTGCTCATGCTCTGTTTCTCTCTCTCCCAAAAATAACTAAAAACCTTAAAAAAAATTTTTTTTTAAAGATCTAGATTAAAGGTGTCTGGGTGGCTCAGTCAGTTAAGCCTCCGACTTCAGCTCAGGTCAGATCGGGCTCTGTCCTGACAGCTCAGAGCCTGGAGCCTGTTTCTGGTTCTGTGTCTCCTTCTCTCTCTGCCCCTCCTCCTCTCATGCTCTGTGTCTCTCTGTGTCAAAAATAAATAAAACACTAAAAAAAAATTTTTTTAAAAGATCTAGATTAGTATGGCATTTTGGCACAATGCTAATATGATAAAAAATTTGGTCTTAAGTACATGACTGTTTATTACATTATTTTGTCTGTATTTTAAGGATAGTTCATAATAAAATTAATACTTAAAAATGCCATTCAGTCATTATAACATTAAGTACAGCTACACATATTAACAGGATATATTTCAAAAGCAACGTTAAATTAAAAAAATTGCAGCCATCTATATATGTTCTGATGCCATTTCAATTCTTTAAATAAGCAAAGTGATATTCTATATTATTTGCAGATCTATACTTAGGTGGTAAAAATATTTTAAAATGCAAGGGCAGAACACACACCAAGATCCAAATAGTTTTTCCTTAGAAGAGAGAGGAGTTGAATAAGATTGGGGAGGGATACAAAGAGAATTTCCACATGTTCACATTGGCTAAATCTGCGTATTGAGTACATGGGTGTTTATTATATTACACTCAGTACTTCTTGGTATGTTTAAGATAGTTCATATTTTGAAAGAACTTGAACATTTCATTCCAACGGGTCTTTCCTTTAGTTATAATGAAAGTGACCACATAACTGCATGCCATTGCTTGGTTGGTATGAAGAGAAAAGGACATCTATAAATCTGTACGTGCCATTTTCCCCCAATATATTCTTTGCTACCCCCATTTTTCAAAACACTGGCTTGATGTCACTAATTAAAAACTACTCCCCCAATGCTTATGTGCCCAATTATTTTTACGGGTGCTAACCTGCCTTGCTGGAGTGAGGGAGAAACACCAGAGTAGTCAGTCACAGAAAGTTAGAGAGTAACTCTCTGTGGTAGTTAATTCTGCTACAGATTCTGCCCCTTCTCTCCCACTAAAAATGCATATTTTAAACAATTTTATGGAAAAAGAATATTCAGTCATAACTATTTACTTCCCTTCCTATTCCTTACTCTCTGATCTTTATTAATTCACATATCTCTCTGTTTTGCATAGGTACCATCCATACATAGGGATTTTGTTGTTGTCTTTCTTTTTATTTAACTTTAGTTAACATTTCTGTGCGTCCACCTAATCAGTGTTCTGTAGTTTTCCAGCTTGATAATATACTTCAGTTTATTTAGCCTTAACGCTATTGTTCAATTTTTGAGATTTTTCCAACTTCCCAGTATTATAAATATTGTTTCTATGACTATCTTTGTACTTTTTTTTCTTTCTGGCCATTTCCTTGAGGTATAATTTTAAAGTGGAATTAGGCCAAGAGGTGTGAATAGTTCTACAACTGTAAGTTCATATGCCATTATTATATCACTTTACTGTAGTTACCTAATTAAAAATTCTTTCAGATGCTTTAAAATAATTTTTGGTCTCATTACTAAGAGCAATACTCTCTCACTGTGGAAAAAATGAAATCAAGCAAGTGAAAGTGCCCTCTAAACCTCTACCCCAGGGCATCTGGGTGGCTCAATGGATCTGACTTCGGCTCAAGTCATGATCTCACAGTTTGTGGGTTCGAGCCCCACATCTGGCTTGTGCTGACAGCTTGGAGCCTGGAGCCTGCTTCCGATTCTGTGTCTCCCTCCTCTTTTCCCCCTCCCCCACTCACTCCCTGTCTCTCTAATAAACATAAAAAATTTTTAATTTTTTTTCAACATTATTTTTGAGAGAGAGAGAGAGAGAGAGAGAGAGAGAGCGCGCGCGCGCGCATCAGTGGGGGAGGGGCAGACAGCAAGGGGGGACAGAATCCGAAGCTGGCTCCAAGCCTCTCGCTATCAGCAGAAGAGCCCAATGTGGGGCTTGAACCCACGAACTGAGAGATCATGACCTGAGCTAAAGTCAGACGCTTAACTGAGAGAGCCACCCAGGTGCCCCCCCAAATGTATTTAAATAAATAAATAAACAAACCTCCACCCCTAAAGGACTCCATGCTCCAATTTGGTTTACATTCTTTCATGTTATTTTATTTTATTTATTTTTTTAACATTTATTTATTTTTGAGAGACAGGGAATAACAGAGTAGGGGCAGGAGAGAGGGAGACAGAGAATCCGAAGCAGGCTCCAGGCTCTGAGCTGGGGCTCGAACCCATGAACTGTGAGATCATGCCCCAAGCCAAAGTCAGATGCTTAACCAGCTAAGCCACCCAGGCACACCCCCCTCCCAAATGTATTTAAATAAATAAATAAATAAACCTCCACCACTGAAGGACTCCATGCTCCAATTTGGTTTACATTCTTTCATGTCATTTTAAATGGACACAATAGTTTCATTCTTGAGACTTCAGACAATATTTGTAAATTCTTTAGAAACCCAGCCAACCAATCCATCATATGTGTTTGGTACTTTTCCCTCCTGACTTTGCTATTCTTTCAATTACTTCATTTCTCTTCAAATTTACAGCACTATTCTGTTCACCAGTTCTTTTCCTTCAAACTTCCAATAGAGGCCAATCTCCCCAAACCTTGATATTTCCTGACAGTGGACCTTGCAGCTACAGGCTTGTATTTATGCCTCACCGACTGTGGTTCTAATCCTAACCAGTATCTCAATGCATTGTCAAAAATGCCCCAGATGATTCTAAAATATATGCAGTGTTGGTGTCCCTCGGTGGTCAGCAGTGGCTCAGTCAACTGTCCTACTTCCACTGAGGTCATGATCTTGCAGTTTGTGGATTTGAGCCTTGCATCTCATTGTCTCATTAGGCTCTCTGCTGTCAGGGCAGGGCCTGCATTGGATCCTCTGTCTCTTTCTCTCTCTGCCCTCCTGCTCATGTTCCCTCTTCCTCCCTCCCTCTTTCTCTCTCTCTCAAAAATAAGCATTAAAAATAAATAAAATATATGCAGTGTTGAAAACTACTCTGTTGCTTTAATTTCTGGAACGATTATTCTACACTTGAATGTTTTTACTTTTCACTGATCACTTTCTCCTGAATTCTCTATAAACTAGTCTCGGAGTCTTCTGCTTTACTGAAACTCATAACTTCTTTTGATCAAATTCAACATCATTTAGTCACAAGAATAGGTGTCACGTCTAGAAATTGGCTTTTTTGCCCCCAGTATACTTTTCCTATCACTTTAGGAGTTTCATATTTGTTTATTTTGAAGTTTCATGTTTGTTAATACATGTTATCTATTGCTACATTGAAAATTGCCCCAAAGTTTAGTGGCTTACAACAAGAAAAATTGTGTCTTTGTTGTAATTCTGCAATGTGGGCAAGGCTAGGTGGGGATTGCTGGTCTCTGCTCCATGTGGCGTTGGCTAGGACAGCTTAACTGAGGCTTGAGGATCCAAGATGCTTGATTTGCATGTCTGGTACCTCAGCTGCCTTGTTTTCTCCAACAGAGAAGCCACACTTATTTTATATAGTGGCTCAGGGCCCTCAGGAGAGCAAAAGCTCAAGTTGCCAGGTTTCTGAAGACCCTGGCCTGTGACCAGAAGGGTGCCACTTGTGCCACAGTCTGTTGGTCAGAGCAAGCTACAGGCCAGCCAGATTGAAGGAGAGAGGAAATAGACTCGACTCTGGATGGAGACGAGCAGCATGTGTAAAACCGTGGGAGGTCTCAAGCTGGGGAAATATGCCAGACAATATCAATTGGAATCATCGAGTGAACAAACAAAAAAGGAATAAGTGAATGAATACAATAATAAAAGCCATAAGAAAAATATTTTAAAATATATAGGCAGTACATAAATAATTAAGTCTAATTTTATCTAAAGGGAAATGTATTCAGTGGTAGAAACTGATTGCTTTCAAATGTGCATCAAAAGAGAGGCTGAGAGAAGTGATGGATATTCTACATCAAGACAGACTGTGCCAGGTCAAGCCAGAGTACATTAGGCAAGAGTGACACACACTAAAAGGAGCCAGGACAACAGGAGACAAGATGCTGGGCATGAGTATAAGCATGGTGCTCAACCTAGCCAGTCTGGGGCCTAGGTCTGTAGGGACAAGCCTGCCACTGTGTTGGTCACGTTCTCTTTTCTATTTCCCTGCTGTATCATCTGTTCTCCCTAACAGTTCACACAAGAGGCAGCTTTTAGTATGAGCTGATATCAATAATTTTCGTAGAATTACTCAAAATGTAGTATGGTAGCCAGCCCCCAAGATGGCCTCCCACGATCCCCACCCTTGTCTAGTCAACTCCCATATTGTATGAGGATTGGTCTGCATGACCTATTGAGTATGGTAAAGGTAATGGTATGCCACTTCCAAGGTTAGGTTATTAGGTTATTAAAGACTGGGTTCTCTCTCTCCCCCCTCCCTTCTCTCGTTCTCTCTCTGTCTGGTCACTCACTCTTTGGGAAGCATGTTGTCATGATGTGAGGAGCCCTGTGGTTTGGCTCATGTGGTGAGTGACCTTCATTTTTATTTTTTTTATGAATATAACATCATCGAATAGGCTTACATGCAACACCCAGTGCTCATCCCAACAAGTGCCCTTCTCCATGCCCATCACCCATTTTCCCCTTTCCTCCAGCCTCCATCCACCCTCAGTTTATTCTTTGTACCTAAGAGTCTCTTATGGTTTATCCACATCCTCACCAGCATCGGTAGTCTCCTGATTTGTTCACCTGACTGGTGTGAGGTGGTACCTTGATTTGTATTTTGTATTTCCGTGATGATAAGTGACGCTGAGCATCATTTCATGTGTCTGTTGACCATCTGGATGTCCTCTTTGGAAAAGTATCTATTCATGTCTTCTGCCCATTTCTTCACTGGATTATTTGTTTTTCAGGTGTGGAGTTTGATAAGTTCTTTATAGATTTTGGATACTATCCCTTTATCTGATATGTCATTTGCAAATATCTTTTCCCATTCAGTCAGTTGCCTTTTGGTTTTGTTGACTGTTTCCTTTGCCTTGCAGAAACTTTTTATCTTGATGAGGTCCCAATGATTCATTTTTGCTTTTATTCCTCTGGCCTTTGGAGATGTGTCAAGTAAGAAGTTGCTGCAGCTGATGTCAAAGAGGTTGTTGCCTGCTTTCTCCTCTAGGGTTTTGATGGTTTCTTGTCTCACCTTTAGGTGTTTCATCCATTTTGAGTTTATTTTTGTGTATGGTATAAGAAAGTGGTCTAGTTTCATTCTTCTGCATGTTGCTGTCCAGTTTTTCCAGCACCATTTGCTAAAGAGACTGTCTTTTTTCCATTGGATACTCTTTCCTGCTTTGTCAAAGATTAGTTGACCATACATTTGTGGGTCCAGTTCTGGGTTCTCTATTCTATTTCATTAGTCTATGTGTCTGTTTTTGTGCCAATACCATTCTGTCTTGATAATGACAGCTTTGTAGTAGAAGCTGAAGTCTGGGATTGTGATGCCTCCCATTTTGGTTTTCTTTTTCAATATCACTTTGGCTACTTGGAATCTTTTGTGGTTCCATACAAATTTTAGGATTGTTCTAGCTTTGAGAAGAATGTTGGTGCAATTTTGATTGGGATTGCATTGAATGTGTAGATTGCTTTGGGTTGTATTGACATTTTAACAATATTTATTCTTCTAATCCATGAGCATGGAATGTTTTTCCATTTCTTTGTGTCTGCTTCTATTTCCGTCATAAGCTTTCTATAGTTTTTAGCACGCAGGCCTTTTAGATCTTTGGTTAGGTTTATTCCTAGGTATTTTATGGTTCTTGGTATAGTTAATAAATTGTTTGAGAGAGAGAGACAGTCTGTGAATGGGGAGGGGCAAAGAGATGGATACAGAATCTGAAGCAGGCTCCAAGCTCTGAGCTTTCAGCACAGAGCCTGACATGGGGCTCAAACTTAAGAACTGTGAGAACATGACTGGAGCCAAAGTCAGACGTGTAACTGACTGAGCTACCTAGGTGCTGCTAGAGAGATTATTTAACATGCAATTCCTAGGTCACATCTGAATGAAAATTCTTTGGAATAGGAGCCAGAAATCTATATTTTTAACAAGCTTCTGGGTGATTCTTATGTACTCAAATTTGAGAACTACTGGCTTATGCATCGAATCCATTAATATTACTTCTTTCAAATGAATTTGCATTTTAACCTAATTTCTAAGACTAGGCAATAGGTATTATTCACAGCTTAAACACTAAGCCTAGAGATTACTAATGATTTTGAGTTCAAGACACTATTTCACAAATATACTTTTGGTTGTGTGTTTGAACAGTTAAAGCACTGAATGAACACTAAGCAAGCCAGCAATGGTTATAACCAATGACTGCTACAGTATAGCCTTGTCCATGAAAGTATCCACACAAAATGTACTACTCTGCTGGCCATCCTTCAGCCCTAGGCTGCTCTTTGGATTGCACAATTTATTACTCTGACTGTGCTTACTCATAAACTCAAGAGGTCAAAATTTTCCATATTCCAGCAAAATCAAGTCAAGTTTTGTGCTAGATTTGTGTTGGGCCTCACCATTATATTTGCATTACCTTTTATGCCCTATCTTATATCCAACCCAATTCAATGTTGCACTGGTAAAAGATTCAAATCAGTTCAGAACCGTAGCCCACTCTTGATGACACCCAGCAATAGAAAAACTGAACATTCAAATTGTGGTAACTCAAGGAGTGTTTAATGACTGGAATAGGAGCAAAGGTGTGAAATGGGTGTAGGGAATTGACAAGGCATAGCACCTGGAGGCTAATAGCTGAGCCATCCCTGAGGACCAAGGAAGGGATTGGTTCTTGGAACTGGAAACACAGAGAGGGCTGTGCAGATCAGATAATGACCTTACGGGAGCTGAGCTGAGCAATTTTTTTTTTTCCTTTCACACATGCAAAAGCAAAGGGCGGTTTTATTATGGGCTTAGGCTGTGAGCCTAAGCTCGGGCTCACAGACTTTACCAACGCAGCGGTTCCATGCTGAGAGCCTGAGCTGAGCTCTTTGGTGGAGGGAGGAATCTATCCTCTACTGACTTCCATGTGAAAGGAGCAGAATAATGCTCTGACCACATCTCCCTTCCTCTTCTCTTTTGCTTGCCATTGGCCAGTAGTCACTTTGATGAACACTGCTCTAGATATGTTTTTCTTTAAAAATTTTTTATGTTCATTTATTATTGAGACAGAGATATAGCACGAGTAGGGGAGGGGCAGACTCTGAGCTGTCAGCACAGAGCCCGAGGCAGGGCTCAAACACAGGGACCGTGAGGTCATGACCTGAGCCGAAGTTGGACATCCAACTGACTGAGCCACTCAGGCGCCCTGTGTTTTTCTTCATAAGTATTATTTTTTGAAAATAGGCATAACAAACTGAGCAGGATATCTTTCATGTAACTAACCAGTTTATAAGTTCCTGTTTTGAGTTATAATTTCAGCTTTAGTAAAACAAAATCCTTCACACTGCTAATTGAGATAATTCTTTTTTTTTTTTTTTTTCCAGGAACCTCTATTGGTAGCCAGTCTCTATTTTGCGCTGCAGGCGGGGGATGAGGAACCATACATGATATTATATACTGGATGCTAACAGTTTTTTGAGCACTCACATTTTAGGAAAATATCCTGAATAAAACAATGTTCTGTTTTAAAAAGCACATTTTAGGGGCGCCTGGATGGCTCAGTTGGTTAAGCATCAGACTTTGGCTCAGGTCATGATCTTGTAGTTTGTGGGTTTGAGTCCCACATTGAGCTCTGTGCTGACTGCTCAGAGCCTGGCGCATGCTTCGGATTCTATGTCTCCCTCTCTCTCTCTGCCCCTCTCCTGCTCACGCTCTGTCTCTCTCTGTCTCAAAATTAAATAAATGTTAAAAAATATTTTTAAAATAAAATAAGCACACTTTATAGTTGATAGAAATAATAGGAATGTGGGAATTAATTTTTAAAATGCTGAATCAAGTGTTTGTATCATAATGCCAGGAAATTCTCTTTCCCTTTGTTTTAACTCTGAATACAGGTTGCAAGATTTTATCACTTACTTCCCGCTGATTTAAACTCAATTTGTTTAGGTTTCATATAGGCCTGTCTCTGTGGTCAGATGTAACATAAATACTGAACCAAGATCCCAAATGATAGACTACAGCTCCCAACTTCCCAAAAACTATGTTCCTTAGTTTACAGGTGTTATTTTTTTCCTTGCTCATTCCTTGTCTTGTTATTTCAACCTTAAAATGGTCAGGGAACTCCAGTTTAAGTTATTTTGTAAGTCAGTAGCACAAAATGGAACCTAGGAGTTCAAAATTGTTTAGCATTAAATGTTTCGAGGAAGAACAATGAGTTTTCATTTCCAAATCTGTCATGTTACAGAAGTTAGCTTGAACCTGTAAGACACCTAATAATCACACGCCCCTTTCATAATACCAAGGATTCAGTTCTTAGCAGAAAGAGTATGTCTTAATACTTCATATGCTTATATCTTCTTGATTTTGCCATTCCCGTTTAGACACTACATTGAAGTTGCTTGCTGGAGATAATAGAAAATACATGTGTTGCTCTCTGCCCCCAGTTCCTGGTGAAAGGCACCTGAAACTCCTATAATTTCCTAAGTGAAAAGAGTGCTATGAGCATCTCTTGTTCTAATATTTGTCTTGCACCCCATTTGTGATGCAAGGCCCCTAAAACTCTTAAATATTTTTAAGTGATAAGAGCACCAGGAATATCTTTTTTTGTTTGTTTTGTTTTGTTCTATTGAGGTGACTCTGGGTGGGCTCCTGGATGGGGGCTGGTCGCCAAAAAGACCAAACCATGATTAGAAGCTTGGAATTTTCATCCCCATCCCTCATTCTCCATCCTGGGTAGAGAGCTGGAAATGGAGTTGATAAATGACCATGCTTTTGTAATGAAGCCTCCATAAAACCCAAGAGTACGGTGTTCAGAGAGCTTCTGGGTGGGTGAATATATCCACCAGGAGGGGGATATACCCCAACTCCATAGGAACAGAAGCCCTGCACTTGGGACTTTCCCAGGCTTCACCCTGTTTTTTCTCCATCTGGCTGTTCATCTGCATCCTTTATCATGTCCTTTACTAAACTGGTAAACATAAGTGTTTCCCAGAGTTCTGTGAGCCATTCTGGCAAATTAATGGAACCTGAGAAGGTTGTAGCCAAATTGGACAGGAGTTGTGGGTAGCCTGGGGAGCTACCCCTTCCCTTTTTTTTAAGAGCAAGAGCAAGAGAAAGAGCAGGTGGGGAAAGAGGCAGAAGGAGAGACCAAATCTCAAGCGGGCTCCACACTCAGCACAGAACCTGACACAGTGCTGGATCCCATGACCCTGGAATCCTAACCTAAGCTGAAATCTAGAGTTTGATGCTAAGTCGACCAAGCCACCTAGATGCTCCAGGACCTACTACTCTTGATTGGCACTTGAAGTGGGGTCAGTCTTTGGGACTGAACTAACCTGTGGGATTTGGCATTATATCCAAGCAGGTAGTATTATAATTGAGTTAAATTATAGGATGCCCCATGGAAACAAACTTGGTAATAAACTATTTAATTTATTAAAAAATAATAATAATTAAAGAAAAAAACTCACACACACACACAAAATTATAGGATGCCCCACTGGATTGATGTCAGGAAAACCCCAATGCACATTTGCTTATGTCAGAAACTTCGGGGGTGCCTGGGTGGCTCAGTTGGTTAAGCGTCCAACTTCAGGTCAGATCATGATCTTGTGGCTCATGGGTTCAAGCCCTGCGTCAGACTCTGAGCTGTCAGCACAGAGCCTGAAACTGGCTTCAGATTCTGTCTTCCTCTCTCTCTGCCCCTCTCTCACTCACATTCTGTCTGTTCCTCTCTCAAAACTGAATGAACATTGAAAAAAAAAAAAAAGAAATATCAGATGTGGAGCATTCTGAGTCAGTAGTACAAGAGATACAAAGGAAAGAAAGATAGGAGGGAAAAGTGAGGTTTTCCCAAAAACTCTTCCCAATAATTATTTATTTATTTATTATCTCAATGTTTATTTATTTTTGAGAGAGAGAGAGACAGAGCGTGAGCAGGGGAAGGGCAGAGGGAGAGGGAGACACAGTATCCAAAGCAGGATCCAGGCTCTGAGCTGTCAGTACAGAGCCCAACACAGGGCTCAAACCCACAAACTGTGAGATCAGGACCTGAGCCAAAGTCGGATGCTACCACCTGAGGCACCCAGGTGCCCCTGACAACAATATTTATTGGGAGCATAGAAAAAAATGTCACATTAAAGGTTAAAAATGAGAGAAAATTCACAGAAGTACCCACTTATCATCATCAGAAAGGAACACTCACCGAGAGTCATGGAAAAGATGATTCCAGGTCCTCTGGAATACAGGCCACTGATGGCATTGCTTACATAACTTTAAGGCCATAACACCAACTGAGTCAGGAGTTCTAGAACTCTAGTCTTCACTAGCTGATGAGTTCTTGAGATTGCTAACCCAAGATTGAGCAGAACAGAACTAATTATATAGGACTGAATGAACTGAGGAAGGATGATTACGGGTTTTCTTTGTAATATTGTGGATCCTGTTCTGTGTTGTGGATATAATGAACCCCTTTCTCTTTTCTCTTTCCCTACCTGTAACTCATAACAAATTAATGAATAATGCTTTTGTAAACAGAAATGAAGCATTTATTTTTTCCCCCTTGCCTGAACTGTCCAGAATTTGGAAATTCTTATTTAGTATTCTTATTTTTATGGCAACATATTATTTGCATAGGTTAAATAAGAATCTTCGTCCTTTAACAGTGCATGATTGAAAATATTGGTTATACAGCTAAGGCTTTGACTGAAATATTATATTTGAGAATGAGAGTTACAGAATTAGATATGATCTAGCATTTATAGGAGCTAAGGCTCGTTTTATGGAACTAATGCCTACAAAACTTTCTTGGGAAAACCCAGGCTGGTAGCTGGCTTAAAGATTTCCTAGCCTTGCTTGAGAGTAAGAAGGTCACAACCTGCAGGCCCAGGAAACTGTTAATATTTTGGAGACCTTAAAAAAGAGAAGAATTCATCCAAATCTAAAGGTATCACAGGTAAAATCTGATGGTGAGTTTTTGTTTTCCCAGTCTTGCCAGACATTCCAATCTGAGGGGCACCTGTGCAGTTTGGTAGGCTAAGCAATGGATCTTGGTTTTGGCTCAGATCATGATCTTAGGGTTCGTGAGTTTGAGCCCCGCATCCATCTTCCACAGCAGGCAGTGAGGAGCCTGCTTGAGATTCTCTCTCTCCCTTTCTCTGTCCCTCTTTTGCTGGCACTATCTCTGTCTTTCTCAGAATAAATAAACTTAAAAAAATTTAATCTGAGGTTCCTTATAAAAACTTCTAGCAAAGCAAACTTAAAAAGGTCTATCATGGCAGGGCACCTGGGTGGCTCATTCGGTTGAGCACCCAGCTTCAGCTCAGGTCATGATCTCACGGTTTGTGGGTTTGAGCCCCACATCCAGCTCCATCCTGGAAGCTTAGAGCCTGGAATCTGCTTAGGATTCTGTGTCTCCGTCTCTCTCTGCCCTTCCTCTGCTCACACTGTCTCTCAAAAAATTTTTTCTTAAAAAAAAAAAAGTCTATCATTGTTAATTACCATTCTTGCTATACCTATGTATATAATCAAGCCAAATCTAGTGAGAACAGCCCTATCTTATGACGAAAAATAATCTTCCTTTGGGATTATCTTTGATCAAAGGGGGGTGGTAAGCCATTAGGAAAAATTTTATATCATTAGAAAACTATAACACTTTTGTGGGTCATCAAATTCATGTCCTATGTATCATCTTTGAGTTATAGTGTACCTTTTTATTAACTGGAGGTAATTGATGGGTAAGAAGAAATATATTTAAACATGTTACCTACCTGTAAATTGGACCTTTATGCCCAAGAAACCACCAGGGAGACCGCGTCACGCGTACAAAAGCAAAGGGCTTTATTACCAGTTTAGGCAGGCCAAGCCTAAGCTCAGGCTCACAGACTCTGCAGGCACAGTGAATCTGTGCTGAGAGCCCCGAACAAAGTGGAGGGTAGGGCCTTTATGGGTTTGGGAAGGGGGAGTTACAGGAAATTGTGACACAGGTATAGTGACCCAATCATTATTCTACAATATTATTGACAGCAGGTTTAACCATTTACATTGCCTAGAGTAATAGTTACTTTTGGCGGGACCCAATCACAACATTTAGAGTGTTACCCAATTACAGAGTAGACCCAGGACCCGGGACCCTCACGTAGGGTGTAGCTTCTATCTCTAGGCCTGCCCTTAGAAATGTTAAGGGTGTTAGCTGACCTTTCCTGATTGGGTGTTACAAGGGTGGTCCCTCCTGCCTTGGGCAATGTGTGCCCTTTTATTGTCTAATGATTAGAGTCAGTTTGGTTCAGACCTGCATCCTTACAGGACTAGATCTTGTCATCTTTCATTCATTGCCAACTTTTACCAAATTTCAGTTCTTCCATTTTTCTTCATTGGTCACAATTCTTTAAACTAATGTTTCAGAGTTTTTTCCCTCCTTTCGTGACTTAGGATTGACAATTAAAACCTTAGTACTAGTGGGCTCCTGGCTGGCTTAGTCATTAGAGTATGTGACTCTTGGTACTGGGGCTGAGTTGAAGCCCCACGTTGAGCCTAGAGCTCACTTAAAAAAAAAAAAGACCTGACTACTAAGGTGCTTATTGGGACTCTAGGTTGCCTTCTTTTTTAAAAAGATTTTATTTTGGGGGCACCTGAGTGGCCCAATCAGTTAAACACCCAACTTCAGCTCAGGTCATGACCTCACCGCTCGTGAATTCAACACCAGAGAGCCTGCTTCAGATTTTCTGTTCCCCTTTTTCTGCCTCCTTCTCTCTCTGCCTTAAAAATAAAGAATATATATTTATGTATATACATTTATATACACACAACGCATATATACATATATATATAAATTTTATTTTTAAGTCATCTTGACATCCAATGTTGGACTCGAATTTATAACCCCAAGATCAAGCGTTGCATGCTCTACAGACTGAGCCATCCAGGTGCCCCAACTCTAGGTTGCCTTATAGCTGGCCTTTTTTTTTAAAGTCTATAGAAGAATTGAGAATTAAAGCCTCACTGTGTCATATGTATTTGAAGGGACATCACTGTAGCAGTCTATGTATGGACTAGTTTTCTCTCTGGACAAGCCACTATCTGGCCCATTAAGGTTGTCTATCAAAATGCTCAAGTCATGGAAAGTAACTCTGGAGGCGCCTGGGTGTCTCAGTCAGTTAAGCATCTGACTTTGGCTCAGGTTAAGATGTGGTTTGTAGGTTTGAGCCCTGCGTCAGAGCTCTATACTGACAGCCCAGAGCCTGGGGCCTGCTTCAGAGTCTGTCTCCCTCTCTCTGTGCCTCTCCCCCACTCATGCTCTGTCTCTCTCAAAAATAAACATTAAAAAGAAAAAAAAGTAAGCCTGACTGGAAACAGCATTGCCAAGATATCTACATGTTAGCTTTAAGGAACTCAGTGAACACTGCTACGTAAATGAAAGATTTTCATCTACCAATCTTAGATTATAATATTTTATATTAATATTTGTTTTAAGTAGTAAATATATAGTAATATATAGTAGTAATATTAATAGTTACACAAAAGTAAGCAATGTAACCGAAGTCTATTATAATAGGGTAATATATTAGAACAGAATTGGTAGTTCTAGTAATAATATAAATACTTCTTCTTAAGGTTTATTCATTTTTGAGAGAGAGAGAGAGAGAGAGAGAGAGAGAGAGCACGAAGGCGAGCATGAAGGAGGGGCAGAGAAAGGGAGAGAGAATCCCAAGCAGGCTCTGTGCTGTCAGTACAAAGCCCACAGTGGGGCTTAAACTCAGGAACTGAAGGCAGGAACCATGAGATCTTCACCTGAGCTGAAATCAGGAATCAGACATTTAACCAGCTGAGCCTCCTAGGCACCCCAATTAAATTCTAGAATTTAATTCTTTTTCTAAAAAACTATCCTGGAAATAATTTAAAAAATTAAGTTGAAAACAATTTTGCATAGTATTAAGTGGGAAGCATATCATGATACATTTGTCAAAACCCATAAAACAGGGGCGCCTGGGTAAGTCAGTTGGTTAAGCCCCTGACTCTTGATTTCCACTCAGGTCATGATCTCATGAACCATGAGGTCCTGCCCCACTTTGGGCTCTGTGCTGACAGTGCCAAGCTCCGTTTGGGATTCTCTCCTTCCCTCCCTGCCCTGCAGACATGTATGCGCTCTCTTTCAAAAAAAAAAAAAAAAAAAAAAAAAAAAAAAAAATATATATATATATATATATATATATATATAAACCTGAAGGTGAAGGGGCTCCTAGGTGGCTCAGCTGATTGAACTCAGGTCATGGTCTTGATGTTCACAAGTTTGAGCCCTGCGTCAGGTTCTGTGCTCACAGTTCAGAGCCTGGAGCCTGCTTCTAATTGTGTCTCCCTCTCTCTCTTTCCCTTCCCCATTCACACACACCCACACACACTTTCTCTCTCTCTCTCTCAATAACTAAAAACATTAAAAATCTTTTTAATAAATTTAATTAAAAATAAAACATAAGATGTATCACCTTAGGCAATGCATTTTGGTTGATAATATTGGCTCATGAATTGTGTATAACAAATGTACTGGTTCAGGGTACTGATTTTGAGAAGGCTTTGGTGTCCAGTGGAGGGTACAGCATGGAAAGTACAGCATGGGAACGCTGTACTTTCAGTTTAATTTTGCGGTAAACCTAAAATTGGCCTAAAAAACAGTCTATTAATTTTTTAAAAACCTAGGAAAAAATCCAAAAAAATTCATTTCAATTGATTTTCAAATTATATAACAAGTTAATTTTATACTATCATATAAAAAAGATATCATGAAAAAGATAATTTATTAACTCTTGTTTGTGGTTGAGAGAGCACAAAAGCCTGCAACCTGGGGAGAAGCAGAGAGAGAGAAAGAGAGAAAGAATCCCTGACAACACAGCAGCACAGAGCCCAAGCTGGGGCTTGAGGCTCAGTCCCATGATCCTGGGATCGTTACCTGAGCCAGAATCAAGAGTTGGATGATCAAGTGACTGAGCCACCCATGAGCCCCATGAACTGAGTTTAAAAAATTGTTACTTAGGCAAAATAGATATACAAAGAAAGTCCCTTTTAAGGTTTAAAACTATAGACCATACCCCACTTAATCAACTGGAACCTATTCAAACTGAGAAAATTACATTGCTGTAATTTTAAGTACAATATTGTTTAAATGCAATCAGTCATTACATTAAACACTATAGATGACCTTTACATTTACCAGGTAAAATTTCTTTTTTTTTTTTTTAATGTTTTATTTATTTTTGAGACAGTGAGAGATAGAGCATGAGAGGGGGAGGGGCAGAGAGAGAAGGAGACACAGAACTGGAAGCAGGCTCCAGGCTCTGAGCTGGCTGTCAGCACAGAGCCTGACGCGGGGCTCGAACCCACGAACATGAGATCTGACCTGAGCCGAAGTCGGAGGCTTAACCGACTGAGCCACCCGGGCACCCTCAGGTAAGATTTCTGAAAAATGACAATTCTTTGTTTAAGAATTCAAACTTCTCAGGACACCTTGGTGGCTCAGTCGGTTAAGTGTCTGACTTCGGCTCAGGTCATGATCTGATAGATAATGAGTTAAAGCCCTGCATCAGGCTCTCTGCGGTCATTGCGGGGCCCACTTCAGATCCTCTGTCCCCCTCTTTCTCTGCCCCTCTCGTGCTCTCTCTCTTTTTCAAAATAAAAAAAAGAAAAGAAAGAAGTAAAAAAGAATTCAAACTTCTTGAATCATGTGATTTTTTAAATTTATGTTAGAAAACTGGTGAGGAGGGGCACCTGTGTGGCTCGGTTGGTTAAATGTCCAGCTCTTGATTTTGGCTCAGGTCATGATCTCACAGTTCTTGGGACTGAGCTCTTAGTCGGGCTCTGCGCTAAAAGCATGGAGCCTGCATGGGGTTCTTTCTCTCCTTCTCTCTCTGCCCTTTCCTACTTGTGTGCTTGCATTCTCACTATCTCAAGATAAATAAATAAATATTTTATAAAATTTTTAATTAAAAAGAAAAGAAAACTGGTGAGGAAAACCTGACATTAGTTGTACCTGAAAATACAAAGATGTACATGTGTATATATACATATATTTTTTCTCTTACTGAATTGACCCGTGAATTTACCAATGAATAAAGTACTTTTTACAATTTTCCTTATGAATAATTTCAAAATTTTTCAAATTTTTAAAAAACATTGTACTAAAGAGTGGTACAATGGTTACTGTATATTTAATAAATAATTGTTACCATTTCACCATATTTTTATTATACTCTCTCTACCTGTGCTGTGGGGGAAAGGGGTCTTTGTATCTTAACCATTTGCAATTAAGTTGTAAATGCTGTAAAACGTCTTGAACTCAACTTGAGTCTGTAGTACCCAAAAGACGTGGGGCAAGGGGCAGAGAGGGGAGAGAGAGAGAGAGAGAGAGAGAGAGAGAGAGAGAGAGAGGGAGGGAGAGAGAGAGGGAGAGAATCTTAAGCAGGCTCCACATTGAGCATGGAGCCAATGAGGGGCTGGATCACATGACTCTGGGATCATGACCTGAGTTAAAATCAAGAGTCAGAGAGTCAACTATAAGAACACGAGTCTGAACCTAGCAGACGCCATGACAGGCTTTAAGTTTCCCCTCTAAACTAGGTCTAAAAGTCAGTCTCTCCAGAACTATTAGGCGGTTACACATTGCCCGAGGCAAGAGAGACCACCTTTGTAATACCCTTAACATTCCTAAGGGCAGGCCTAGAATTAGAAGCTATAGGTAATCAGTTATTGCCTAAGGCTGGTTACACCCTACGTGAGGGTCCTGGGTCCTGGGTCTACTCTGTGATTGGTTAACACTCCAAATGTTGTAATTGGACAAACCTGCTCTCAATAATATTGTGTAATAATAATTGGATCACTGTACCTATGTCACAATTTCCTGTAACTCCCCCTTCCCAAACTCATAAAAGTCCTACCCCACCTTTGTTCGGGGCTCTCTGGCTCTCTCCGTTCCATCAGCTTGGAGTGAGCAGAGGCCCGGGTTCGAACCTGCAATAAATGACCCTTGCTTTTTGGCTTTGACTCTGGACTCTGGTGGTTCATTTCTGGGGGACTCCTGAATTCTGGGCATTACACAACCAACTGAGTCACCTAGGAACTCCCAGTATCTTATTTATATATACTTATTCATACACCAGTATTGATGTAGACAGGCCAGATCTGAGGACCTGGATGGGGTTCCACAGGACCAGTCAAGAGAGTCCTTGGCTTTGCACAGAATGGAAATCAAACTCAAACCAGCAAGAAATGAGAGCAGCATTTACTAAAGATATAGAAAGGGTACAACAGACAGTATCTGAGACCGGAAAAAGAAAAGGAGGAGCATGAATTGAGTCTTTGCTTGGCGGTCTGGAGTTTTGACTGAGGACGGTGGTCTAGGATATGCCTCCTCTCAGGCATCTAGAAACTGGGTTGAACAAGGATGAGTGCTCAGGTGTTCTCCGTAGGTCACTTATGCCCTGGAGCCAGGGGGCTTGCTGTCAAGATGTCTGGAGTCAGTGTCTTAGAGAATGTGCATGATGGCCTCACCTGGTCACTTCTTAGATGTTATCTATTGTGCTGGAAGACTAGTTAGTAATTCCTAGTTAGTAATTCCAAAGAAATTACTAACTCCATGACCTTTATAAGAGAACATACATTAAGGCACTTAATGTAAGGCTGGGGTGCAGGTCCTAGCAAAAATAGAAGCAGGAAAAGGAGCAAAGAAAAGAAGCTTTATTTGGTGGGGTCCCTTCAGTTTCACCGTCTCATTATTGAACTAATAATGAGGCATAAGGGTGGTCTGCCCTGGGGGCAGGCAGTAACAGGTTGCATTGTCTAGAAGAATCAAAAACCCATAATAAAAACGTATCATGCATTGGCAATTCTAAACAATGTCAATGATAAAATACTTCTTAAAAATGTTTGTTTAGTTGTAAATAATTGTTAGATACAATTGAATAATATCTATATACGATTCAAATTAGCACTTTTTACTACCTATTTTTAAATAAACATTGTATTCTAATGGCAGTTAGATAATTCCCAGACCAAAACTGACCCCTGACATTCCACATAGTTTGGAATCATTGAGCTAGGTTGGGAAGGTGGAGGTAAGGGAAAAATACCTTGTGTTTGAAACCCCGGTGGGTACTAATATTCATGCATCTACAGAAGATTTGAAATGAATGTCGGCATAGTCATTGTAATAAAGAAAGAGAACATGACTTGCTTCAATTCTGTTATTCTATGTAACCACTTGGAGTCATTATTTTAAATAAAATTTAGAACAGCAATGTGCCTGGGTAGCTCGGTTGGCTAAGCATCTGACTCTTGATCTTATCTCAGGCCTTGCTCTCAGAGTCATGAATTCAAGCCCCGTGTTGGGCTCTGTGCTGAGTGTGAAGCCTGCTTAAAACAAAAAGGTAAAACAGTTCAAACTGAAAGGTGAATACTTTGGTAATTTTACAACATTTTCTAATATCTAAACAGCTTTAGTTTTGTGGACAAAAATTAGATATGGACCACTCCTGGTTTCACAAAGACTTGATCTCATAAATGGTTTGGGGCAAACACTGAAATGCATGGCTTAGAACAGGCTGGACTCTAGAGCAGAAGACTAGTAAGTTTTCATTCACTCATAAAATATCTCTGTTAAGTTAAATAATATCTTTATTTTAGTTGGAGTTCTTATTTAATTGCAATTAAATTCTGTTATTCAAATAATGTTATTATTTGAAAGACTAATATACAAGTATAATTTTCCCCTACAAATTAAATTAATGTAATTAATTGAATTAATCCATTACATTTTTTATTTTTTAATGTAATCTTGGTTTTTTTATATATATATATTTTTAAATGTTTATTTACTTCTTTTTGTGAGAGAGAGCCCAAGCAAGGGAATGGTAGAGAAAGAGAGAGACAGAGAATCACAAGCATGCTCCAAGCTGTCAGTGCTGAGCCTGAGAGGGGGCTTGAACTCACAAGTTGTGAGATCATGACCTGATGTGAAACCAAGATTTGGACACCCAACCAACTGAGCCATGCAGGCGCCCCTGTTTCTTCATCATCATCATCATCATCATCATCATCATCATCATCACCATTATTATTTTGAGAGAGAGAGAGAGTGTGAGCAGGGGTGAAGGGCAGAGGATGAGAGAGAGAATATCAAGCAGGTTCCGTGCCAACAGGGGGCTCGATCCCACAACCCTGGGATCATGACGTGAGCCATAATCAAGACTTGGATGCTCAATGAACTGACTGAGCCACCCAGACACCTTTCGTTCCTTTATTTTTTTAATCTTACTGGCATGTTTTCTATACTCCAGGATTAATAAAATAAAAATTCACTATTTTTCTGGACATTAGTATTATCTATTTTTTTAGTATTATCATTTTGAAATAATGATTAGTACTGGAAATAATTTTGTTGTATAGAGATTTAGGGGTTTAAAAATGATCAGCTTCAGGGGTGCCTGGATGGCTCAGTCAGTTAAGCAGCAGACTCTTGGTTTCGGCTCAGGTCATGATCTCACAGTTTCATGAGTTCAAGCCCTGTGTCGGACTCTGCACGGACGGTAGTATGGAGCCTGCTTGGGAGTCTCTCTTTTTCTCTCTCTGCCCCTTCCCCACTTGTACTGTCTGTCTCTCTCAAAATAAATATAAGTAAATAAATAAAAATCATCAGCTTCAGATATCAAATAAAATAGGTAGGCCACTGGCCACATCTGAAAAATTAGCAATAATTCCCTTTTGTTATCAATATATAACCAGTAGCACTTATAGGCCCTAGATTTTGCAGAACTTGATCAGATTCAGGGGAAAGGTGAAGGATATTGGATATTTTCCACTATCTTATTCCCCCTAGAAAATAAGGTTGAGTGAGCAAGCGAGAGAGAAGAAACAAATTTACGAGAGGTTAGTAACATGACAATAGTAACACTGACCATAATGATAATTTATCTAGAAAGCTCTTGCTAAAAGGTCTAGCAGAAAATAAATCACAACGATTTTACAGAATTTTACAGCCTTGTTCCATCTAGAAATAAAGGACTGCCCAGAATAGATTGCAAAGAGTCTGGAAATTTGATAAATTTGGAGTGAATTTGGGGGCTCTGGGCTGCTGCCCCACGACCAGTGTGGGGTGGCCTCACACTGTACTGGCAGCAAGAAGATAATTCTAGGAGATGAGAATATTCTTCCTGCTACTGCTCAAAAATCCCTCAAGGTAGTGAAAAATGAAACACTGATTCAGTTCCTTCCTTGCTTTCTTAACCTGGAGGCAGTGACTCTGGGAAAGCCATCTCAGCTTTGTTTAACATTTCTTCCACTTTGTCCGTTTTCTCCTCCTACTTGGGAAGGGCAATAGAGAGAATTCTGGGTGGGTTTGAATCTTTACTTACTGGGTAAATTGTAGAGGCTGCTTTTAGGCAACAGGTTGGTTCAATGGTAAGTTGAGCAAGGCAAAAAGGCCTATAATGACCGCCAAGCTGAATGCAACAGGCTCATTAAGTGACCTGCCTCAAAATGGCCAGGGGTATAGCTAATCAATGGGTTGTTTATAGCCAGCCACAGCCCTGGATTACCAGAAAAGTGAAAATTTTGAGTTTTCCATACTCCCTCACTCCATCCTGTAACTTTAGCCTCTCACCACCCCCTTGGGGCAGACAGTCTCTGCCTCACTTCCTGCCTGCTGCTCCTTTGCAGGGCATTCAATAAAATATCTCTTTTGTTTAACCTTGGGTACATTCTTTCACAACCCACTCTGTGCCCCCCACCATCCATTCCGAATGCTCCACATAAATTACTTATCCCTCCTTTATTTGAAAGGTAAAAATATCAAAGGTGATACTGGTTAACATTTATTGAGCAGCTCACTGTATACAGGAGCTGCAGAACCATTATTATTCCCCTTTTCCAGAGAAGAAAATGAAGGTAAGTAACTTGCCAGAGTTGTCCTATTGGAACTTTCTTAACCACCCCATATACTTATGCAAGCAGAGATGGTGAGATTATTTAGGATAGCCCATAAACCCCTTAGATTAGTGCTGACATTGTTGACTTTTACCTGATCCCTGTGATCCTAGAAAACAGCAATGGTTAAAGACCCCCCCGCCCCCCCCCGCCCCCGCCAGTGTGTTCTGGAAGATGGTTTACTCTCCTTAACCCATACCTAAGACTCATGGTTTCTCCCTTGTTTACTTATGATAAAGCCCAGACACAGACACCCCAGATTCCCATTCTTGACCTCGTACATAATTAGGTGAACTGTTTTGTCCCCACTAATCAATCAGAACAAAATACTTGTCAAACAAACTGTGATTAGGATTGTCTCATTCCCCCATGACCCTGGACTTTTATGCATCTCCTTGGCCTGAGCTAACATGAGGCAGCTCTTAAAAGCCTCTCCTGAAAATAGGTTGACATCAGGGTAGGACATTCTCTCATCTATCAGATCAGTCACTCCACCTTTTCCTCCTTGCCCACTTCAGACTCCTTCTAGCCTGCTTACCCCCTCCATAAAAGAAAAACCCATTTTGCCTCCCCCTTGAGAAACTTGCAAATCTTATTGTTAGAGAATTCTCTCTCTTCTTGCAAGAGTCCCTTCCTCCCCTACTTCCCGCCTTTCAAAAGACGTCTTTCCTTATCTAAGTCTGGATTTGTTTTTTATTTGATGTTGCTGGCATATAATAAGCACTCAGTAAACATTAGCTATTATTATGCCCTTGCATCTTCTTCCTTCCTCCTATGTTAAAATTTTGTCGCTACAGACAGGAAGCAGTGGCGGAATTCAACTTGCTCCTTACACCTGAGGGGTGTATGTTAATCTTGGTCCCTAAAAAAAATAGATGGTATAATCAAATCTCAATAATTTAAGAGGCATTTATTTACAAGGGAGACTAATAGGTGTGGCTGTGGCACCTGAGTGGCTCCGTTGGTTGGGTGTCTGACTTCGACTCAGGACATGATCTCACAGGTTCGAGCCCTGTGCCCCATATCTGGCTTTATGCTGACAACTCAGAGCCTGGGGCCCGCTTTGATTCTGTCTCCTTCTCTCTGCCTCTCCCCAGCTCACACTCTGTCTTTCTCAAAATTAAACAACAAAAAATTGTGTGGCTGGTGGAGGGGACCACAGGTGATAGTGGCAACAGAGTTTTCAGCATCTCTAGGTTTGAGAGGACAAAGAAGGCAGATGTTGCCGTAACATGAAAGGATAGAATCCTGTGGAACAGGCCGGTCTGACAGCAGCATTGACCTGCCATTAGTGAAATTGATGGTTTTGGAGCGGTGGGGTCCGGAGATAATGGCCGAGAAAGAACACTTGAGACATTTTTGGTGCAAAAAGGTGATTTTATTAAAGCACAGGGATAGAATCCACGGGCAGAAAAGAGCTGTACTGAGATTGTAAATAGTGACTGGTATATACATAAGAAGTTGGGGAAGATAAAGTCAGGAGGAAGTTTTTGAAAGAGATTTCCATATGCTAACGAAGATTTACAGATTACTGGAGACCTACCTATTGTCAGGCTAAGGTTGTTTTCCTCTATAGCAAAACATTAAGACAGTAGGGAGGTCCTGGAGATTAGGAATTGATAAGATTCCTGTTGATAAGATTGCCCTCTTTACTAAGATATTTGTGGTTTTTGTTGTTTTATTGAGAGAGAGAAAGAGAGAGAGAGAGAGAGAGAGAGAGAGAGAGAGAGAGAGAGAGAGACAGCATGAGCAGGGGAGGGTCAGAGAGAGAGGGAGACAGAATCCGAAGACAGGCTCCAGGCTTTTAGCTAGTTGTCAGCACAGAGCCCAACGCGGGGCTCTAACCCATGAACCACAAAATCATGACATGAGCGAAGTCGAAGTGGGACGCTTAACCGACTGAGCCACCCAGGGACTCCTTTACCAAGATATTCGTAAACTGATGGAGATTCTATCAGTTTAACCATTTGTTTTCTGTCCTTTCCTTTGTTCTTAGGCAGCCAGGAGTGCCTGAGGAATATCACACATATCCCACCATGGGGTGGGGGTGGGGATGGGGGGAAGGGTCGCAGAGAGTCAGCTTGCCTTATGCCCCCTCATCAAAATGACCCATCCCACTTGGGTCAGTGAATAAATTTCCAATCTTACTCTTCTCCCTCCCTTGAATCTTCTGTGGCACTCCATTGGCAAAATCCAATAGAAAGTCAGAGTGCACAGGAGCCCTGTTAATATAATACACAGAAATTAGGCTTCTGGGGAAGACAGATGGGTGGGAAAGGGTGGAGATCTATACGGACAATTGGAAAATACCACAAAGAGGTTCACAGGCTTCTATGTATCATAGATGGGGATCCCTGGAAATAGACTCTGAGACAAAGAGTCCCATGCAGAAGATCTATTAAGAAGTACCCTTAGGAGATACACCTGTAAGAAATGGAGGATGCAGGGAGAAACTGACTCACGATGTGGTTGCAACATTAAGGCCTCTGCCTATTCTGTGAGATGCTGTGGTATTGGGAAGGTCCTGCAGAGGGGTTCCCAAACTGAGGTCTTGGGGACACTCCTTTGTACCCCTCTATCAGCCAGACAGGGTACAACCTTGGGCTAGGGCTGGGCAGTGCCTGTGACCTAGAAAAATTCCTAGGGAGGGATGCAGGTATGAACCTTCAGCACCTGGAAGGTGGGGGGTGAGGGGGGATCTGAGTGGAGCACCGCCATGTCCACTACACTGTGTGGGGGTGTAGGCAACTGCTGGTGAGATGGCCAAGGGCAAGTAAAGTACTGAATACAGAAATGATAAGATACACTGCTGAGTAGGTGAGGAGGGTTAAAAAGAGTGAAATCATACGCTAAAAGGCATTTGAAAAAAATTCAAGCTCTATCCCTTGTAAATAAATAAAAATTACTCTTTTAATAGCATAAAAATACTGTGGATAGATACATCCTAACAGCAAAATACCCCCATATATCAACCAAGAGCTAAAATCTTGCTTAATGGGGGTGCCTAGTGGCTCAGTCAGTTAAGCATCTGACTCTTGATTTCAGCTCAGGTCACCATCTCACTGTTCATGAGTTTGAGTCCCGCATCAGGCTCCATGCTGATAGTGTGGAGCCTGCTTGAGATTCTCCCCCTGTGTCTGTCTCTCTTTCAAAAATAAATGAATACACTTAAAAAAAATTTTCCACCTATCAAATTAACAAAGACCAAAATATTTGATAATGTACTTATTTATAGTGTGAAGAAACAGGCACTCAGACACAGCAGTAGTGGGATAGTGAATGACTATGGCCTTCTCTGGGAGACAATCTGGCAACAGTCATTAAAATTAAACATAGGCATAGGGGCACCTGGGTGGCTCATTTGGTTGAGAGTCTGACCTTTGATTTTTGGCTCAGGTCATGATCCCAGGGTCATGAAATCTAGACCTGCATGGGGCTCTGTGAGCGTGGAGCCTGCTTAAGACTCCCTCTCTCTCCCTCTCTCTCTCTCTCTCTCTCTCTCTCTCTCTCTCTCTCTCTCTCTGCCCCTTTCCTCTGTGCTTACTCACTCTATCTCTAAAATCTAAAAAAAAAAAAAAAAAAATATTAGGGGCACCTGAGTGGTTCAGCCAGTTAAGTGTCCGACTTCGGCTCAGGTCATGATCTCATGGTTTGTGGGTTCGAGCCCTGCATCGGGTTCTATGCTGACAGCTCAGAACCTGGAGCCTGCTTCAGATTCTGGTTCTCCCTCTCTCTCTACCCCACCCCTGCTCATGCTCTATCTCTGTCTCTCTGTGTCTCAAAAATATACAAATAAACATTAAAAAATATTTTTAAATAAAAATAAAATTAAACACAAGCACATCCTTTTACTAGTATTTCCACTTGTGGAAATTCGTTTCATGGGAACATTCACACATGAAAGAAGAAAACAAGGATATTTACTTCAGCTTGTTTTATAATAGCAAACAACCTAAATATCCACCCATAGGGACTAATTAGAGTCTAACCATGAGATGAAATGCTATGTAACTTTTACTTATTTAATTTTATTTGTTTTTAAAGATTTTACTTTTTTTAAAGTAATTTCTACATCCAATGTGGGACTGGAACTCACAACTCCTAGATCAAGGGACACATGCTCCACCAACTGAGCCAGCCAGGTGCCCCAGTATGTAACTTTTAAAATGAATGAAACAGAATTCTTAGTACTGATATGAAGTGATTGTAAAGGCAGACTGCAGAATAAAAAGAATCAAGAATAGAAAAATATGTATGCCTTGCTATTTTTTTATATGCATAGAAAATCTTAAGGATACATAAGAAAATTGGAAACAATGGATACTTCTGGAGATGGAAACTGGATATTTGGGAGGATATTTAAGAAGGGAGATGCCTGGGTGGTTTCGTCAGTTAAGTGTCCAACTCAGGTTATGATTTCACAGTTTGTGGTTCAAACTCTGTGTCAGGCTCCATGCTGATATTGTGGAGACCCCTTGAGATTCTCTCTCTCCCTCTCTCTGCCTCTTTCCCACTCACTGTCTCTCTCAAAAAATAAATAGATAAAATTGAAAAATATATATGTAAGAAGGAAACATATCTTATTACATTTTGTACTTTGGATCTGAAGCAGGCCCCGGGCTCGGAGCTGTCAGCACAGAACCCGACTCAGGGCTCAAACTCACAAGCCGTGGTAAGATAATGACCTGAGCTTAAATGGGATGCTCAACCAACTGAACCACCCAGGAGCCCCCAAAACCTTTTTATGAACAGCATCTAAATAACAGTGTGTCAGAGATAAATATAGAGATTTATCACCATCCAGTCCAGAGCTGTGGGGGAGGAGAGATTCCTTTTGTGTTTTGCCTAAGAAAATGACTATTGAAACATTCTCGAATCTATTCAATTTTTTATTTTATGGTATTGCAGGCCTTGTCTCCCAATGAACTTGGGGTAAACAGCAGGATACACCATTTTTGAGCAGGTTGGCAGGTATACCCGTCTCTCAGTGTTTGCAGAAAGGCCCATTTGGGCGGGGGTGTGTCTGAACCCAGGACTATAGAACCGCAGAAGGACAATGACCTTCATTGTGCTCCTGTTTTATGAGGCAAGCATAAGAGTGTCTCATGTTTAGGGAAATATGTGCCTCAGCATAAGCACACTGAACATAGGTGATAGATGTCCAGAACCTGAAGACCTTGCAGGGGTCACCACCCCCACCACAAGTGGGGAATTGAGTTTGAGGGTAGCTCTTCTCACTGCAACAAAAGGTTTGCCCTACAAACCTGTTCAAACCTGTTCTCTCACCAGGCAGCCCTTACTGCTGGTCTTCACAGGGCTTAATATAGATCCTGAACCAACTATTAGACTTTAAATACCTTCTTTTGATGCCCTTTCAAAATTTAAAAGAGCAAAGAAAAGGTTGTGAGATCAAACAACAATCTCAAGGAGGCCAGGTTTTGATTATTGTAACACAGGTCTTTTTACCATAGCAAATCATACGGACATGTCTTTGTATGATTATGATAGTTTTAAGAGCATGTATTATGGGCTGCGGGGAGGGGATCTCTATCAACAATTGTTTCCACTATCTAACTTCTGCCAGAAAGAATGGCTCAAGTTTCAGTTGCTGCCTTCTGCGGTCATTCACCAGAATTCAAATAGTCCTATGCAGCAGGTCAAAGTTGTGCAGGTGCCTGGCTGTATATTGTGCAGCTAATTCACACTGGCAGGCACATCAGGAAATGATGCTGTTCACAATCAGATGTTCCACAAGAACATTACTGGCCTTTGTCTATGGCTGAGCGGCAAAATTGATGATACCTGCTCTGAAAAATTTCCACATCAAGCTTATGTACATCAGGCTCTACCCAAGCACTCTTACCAGGAAGATGAGTCCCACACCATTCTGCAGATTTGTATGTTTCTTTGGGGACTTCAGCCAGGTCCTCGAATGGAGGCAGAGGTGTTTCTTTAAGAAAAATTCTGGTTTTGGCTCAGGTATTCCGCAGCCCACCTTCTCTTCGACCAGAGCGTTTGCGGCAGGGTTTTCTACTTGTTTAATAGAGTGTCAGCCTTGCCATCTGCTTGGTTGATGTGCAGTGTTTATGTATCTTCTATCAGTCAGCAACATAAAATCCTAACATTACATTTGAGGTGGAGAATAACCTTGAATTAAAATTTTCTGTCTTTTCAAAACCTAGATAGAGAAAAGTAATCCATCAAGATTATTTAAGGGATTGCTATCCATCTTAAGATCTGTCCTTGTATCACATTAGTTATGGTAAACCTATTTATGCAACATTAACTTAGTCCTCTCTGGAGCCCCCATTACTGAGTTTGTCTTTTAGAGAGTGCTAGCACCAGATTTTCTATAAAACTATTGAAGTTATTGACTAATATGGCCTACAGTATCTCCTTACATAAGGCATCACATGATGAGTTTATTTATTTATTTATTTAATACTTTGTCAGCCTTTAAAAAATGTTTATTTATTTATTTTGAGAGAGAGAAAGACACAGAGAGAGCAAGTGAGCTTGGAGGGGCTCAGAAAGTGAGAGAAAGAGAATCCCAAGCAGGCTTTTTGCTGTCAGTGCAGAGCTGATGTGGGGCTCAATCCCAAGAATGCTGAAATCCTGGCTCGAGCCAAAATCAAGACTTGGATGCTTAACCAACTGAATCATCCAGGCACTCCATGATGGGATTATTTTATCTTACACTTTAGTACTAGGGGAAAAACAATTCCCTCTGGTTTCCTCATTTTCCATTCTAAGAGCAAAATATTATATGACTCTTTTCTGGCTGACAAAGATATAATTAGTAATCATGCATAGTTACTATGCTAGTCTTTGGAGCTACAGTTTGTACTTCCTCCTTGTTTTTATGGTTTTGGTATTATATTTCTATAGCAATAAATGTGTTATATATTTATCTCATATCGGAAGCTACTATATGGCCTAAATTTATTATTAGATAAAGTAGGGCTATGAATTTATATTACTATTGAATATTCCCATAAAAATAACACTATACTCATTAAAAACAAAAACAACAGCAACAACCAGCCTCTCAACAACAGATCATACCCAGGCAAGGAACAAGATTTAAAAAATAAAGTTGGATAAAGAAAGAGGGAAAATACTCATTATTTGTTTTGTTTTTTTCATTCATTAATTCTTAATTTCTTCATTTTTATTTATTTTTTGGAAGAGAGTGGAGAGAGACAGAGCATGAGCAGAGGAGAGGCAGAGAGAGAGGGAGACACAGAATCTGAAGCAGGCTCCAGGCTCTGAGCTGTCAGCACAGAGCCTGACCTGCGGCTCAAACTCATGAGCAGTGAGATCATGACCTGAGCCGAAGTTGGCTGCCTAACCGACTGAGCCATCCAGGCGCCCCTTCATTCACTCATTCTTGAGTTCATTTATAATAATTAAGTATGAGATACATTTGTTGATTCTCTAAAGGCAGTAGTAGACACTGGATATGCCAAATTCCATGCTGGAGGCTGGCATCTGCACTCTTTTGGGAGATCCCAGGAAAGGAAACGAGTGGGAAAAGAATGGGAGTGGGGAGGGTCACAGATGTCCTACATTCGCTAAACATACGTGCTTATCAATGTAAGCTGACCTGGTGGGTCAGTCCTGACTCCTCCCGGCCTGGTTAAACAACAATGTAAACTCTGTGAGGGCGAGGATTTTTACCAGACCCAAATGAGCTCTGCTCAGGTTTTCTGTTGAATGAATGAATGAATGAATGAATGAACGAACGAACGAACGAACAAACGAACCTCCCTGTGGTGATGGTGACCCAAGTGTCCTGGAACCTGAGCTCTTTGCCCTTATCCCCAAGCTTCTCTGGCTGGGAGATGGTAGCCTCACCTGTGGAAACTCTGGGAAGCTGCTTCCCAGAGAGTCTGCCTCAGTGG